>NC_057741.1:3560586-3578092 GCF_004010195.1 Chiloscyllium plagiosum
CACCCCCAGCCCGCCCCCAACACCACACCAATCCCATCCAACACCACTCCCCAAACACCATCCAACACTGCCTCTTGCGTGCTCCCCGGCCGCACCCCGCCCACCCACACCCCACCCCACCGCACGACCCCCATCCTCCCTCTGGGGCAGCCGGACTGGACACCAACAACAAGACTTCTGCTGCTGCTCTTGCCTTTTGGAGGGGGGGGGGTGAATCTCCAATTAGTGCGTGCGCACACACAACACACACACACAAACATACACACAGCCTTTTACTGCAACGTTTTGATGGTTCCACCTCTGCCCTGTATAGGACAATACTGGACAGATTATCTGGGGAAGGGGGGCTTAGGGTACACTCCTGTGCAGAACTTCAGGGAAAATGTGAGGGTGGGTGGGAGATCAGTCATTTAGAGACGGTGCCTATGCTCCCATCTGTCCAGGACTGTTCTCGGCAGCACTTTTAATGACTGTAAACAAAAAAAACGTGATCAGCGTTGGACACACTTCTTTGATGTAATGCTTCTGTACCTTGAGATCTTTGGATAATCCAATTTTCGGATAATTGAGGTTCCTCTGTATACATTTGTGTGTCTAGATCTAATATATATGTTTATATGTAGTTGGATGACACATTTTATGATAAACTGCCACTGTTTTAATTTTTAGCTTAAATAAAAGCTCTAAGTTAAAATGTAATATTTCTTCAATTAAATCAAAGTTGATGTGCTATCATTATAAGCTGCTGTTTATCTCCAGTAAATCGCTATCAACACAAGAAGATTTTCACACTTAACTGTTCCCTCTGAAGCTGTATTAAATGCAAATGATTAGATGGGTTTCCATCACCATTATCCGTGAAATTACTTTGAATAGCAAACGCAAATACTTTTAGCTGCAGCCAAGTACCGCTTTGAAAAACAATGATAGTCTTCTGAACATTCCTGGAGCCATTGCAATACGTGTCAGCTAGGTTTCATTTGTTCCAGGGAGATGAACTCCTGGTGAATTATTGTTCCTCTTTTGCCAGGTCACTGCTATCAGAACAACAGGCAACAATATTTTCATTCACCTATCTTCAAGCTCTATTATTGATTCAAGCCTGGGAAATCAGGACATGAATTTTGGATTTATATTGTAAAAGTTCAGTAAATTTGTGTAAGTGGTTTCTGAAGATTTGCCTTTAATTCTTATTTATTAACAGAAGGCAATTCGATAATATGAATATAGCAAAATTATTTTGCCATGTGCAGCACACTTTGCAAGGATTAATTTCTTTTTTTGAGTCATTGACAAAATGGTGATGGAAGTTCTGCATATTTGCATAAAGTAATGAAACTTGATTTGCTGCTTTTTTATTACAGCTGAATCATACCTCTGATCCCTGAAGCATCTTAAGACAGTAATTGAACTCTTCATCTGGAGTTATAAAAACAAGTGCTTGTAGTCAATGGGATAGATGGTAACACTGCTGGAGGGCTAGTCTGTTATTTAATCTCCTTGCACAACAAAGGAAAAAGCTTGATTGAGCAGGCATTTATTGTTAAATCCATTTTAAAGCCCAGAAACAGGGGGCCGAATCTTACTACATTTTTTGGCCAAGGTTCAGTTTCATGAGTTTCTCTCTATGAGGCCTCACATGATCACTTGACATGTCTTACCAAACTTGACTGATTAATGACCTACCCCACTCCTATGGTACTCCTCCCACCTCTAGCCCCATTCTACCACCCACTGTTCTTGAAACAACTCTCCACTTACTACAGAAATCTACCAGCATCCCGGTTGCTTTGAAAAGCAGCTATGCGCTCAGATGAGGGCTGGCATTCCAAAGATTCCCTGCTCACCAATCATGTGTCTGGGAAGGGGAAAATGGTGCCACATTTCTGTGAAAGGGTCTTGGAGATGTCAATGAACAGAGTGATGTACATCTTCTCAGAGAACCAGCAGAGGAAACCATGCCATCAGACCTCTGCAGTCTGGTCTGATTTCACCATCCACGTTAGTGTGGCCTCCATGGTCCAGAGGAGTGGCTGGCAGTGCAACAGCAAGGTCAAAGGTCTTTACTCACCAGGATAAGTGTCACACCCTTCTCTCTGCTACCCCACACCCACTGTATCTCTGCTGCTACACCACTTCTTAGCAAGAGTTATAGCTCTACCACTTCCTTTACTATGATTTGAAGGTGCCGGTGATGGGCTGGGGTGTACAAAGTTAAAAATCACACAACACCAGGTTATAGTCCAGCAGGTTTAATTGGAAGCACTAGCTTTCAGAGCGCTGCTCCTTATGATTATAACCTGGTGTGTGTGATTTTTAACTTTCTTTACTGCCATGCAACATCTTCCCTCACTCAGTCTCGTTCCCATTCAGCTTCCCACATCACTAACCCTGCAATGTCTTTGTGCTCTCTACTCACTCATCCAGGATACCTTCCCATGTTTTCAATAGAACAGAATTTAATTTATTGTCAAGTGTAAATTTCCAAACATATACGGTGAAAAGATTTTTATAAGGTTTATAAAATCATGAGGGGCATGGCTTGGGTAAATAGACAAAGTCTTTCCCTGCTGAAAATGTGTTGCTGGTAAAGCACAGCAGGTCAGGCAGCATCCAAGGAACAGGAGAATCGACGTTTCGGGCATAAGCCCTTCATCAGGAGCTTATGCCTGAAATGTCGATTCTCCTGTTCCTTGGATGCTGCCTGACCTGCTGTGCTTTACCAGCAACACATTTTCAGCTCTGATCTCCAGCATCTGCAGACCTCACTTTCTCCTCAAAGTCTTTCCCTGGTATAGGGAATTCAGAACTAGAGGGCATAGGTTTAGGGTGAGAGGGGAAAGATTTAAAAGGGACCAGAGGGGCAACTTTTTCATGCAGAGGGTGGTACATGTATGGAATGAGCTGTGAGAGGAAGTGGTAGAGGCTGGTACAATTACAACATTTAAAAGGAATCTGGATGGATATATGAATAGGAAGGGTTTGGAGGGATATGGACCAAGTGCTGGCAAATGGGACTAGATTTATTTAGGATATCTGGTTGGCATTAACAGGTTGGACCTAAGGGTGTGTTTCCTTGCTGTACATCTCTATGACTCTACATCACCATACCATGGCACCTAAATTAATGACAGAAATCATAAATAAGAAGAGAAAGAAGTAAAAATTCATCACAGGTCAATTAACGACTCCAGGGTTCAGCGTACGTTGGGAAATTGGGCCAAATCCGCCATGCAGGGCCAGGCTAAGGCCTCCATGCCGGGACTAGACCTCCATGCTGGGACTAGACCTACATGCCGGGACTAGACCTCCATGCTGGGACTGGACCTCCATGCCGGGACTAGAGCACTATGCCGGGACTAGACCTCCATGCCGGGACTAGACCTCCATGCTGGGACTCGACCTCCATGCCAGCAGTGGACCTTCATGCCGGGACTAGACCTCCATGCTGGGACTAGACCACCATGCTGGGACTGGACCTCCATGCTGGGACTGGACCTCCATGCTGGGACTGGACCTCCATGCTGGGACTAGACCTCCATGCTGGGACTCGACCTCCATGCCGGGACTCGACCTCCATGCCGGCAGTGGACCTCCATGCCGGGACTAGACCTCCATGCTGGGACTAGACCTCCATGCTGGTACTGGATCTCCATGCTGGTACTGGACCTCCATGCTGGTACTGGACCTCCATGCTGGGACTAGACCTCCATGCCGGGACTAGACCTCCAAGCTGGGACTGGACCTCCATGCCGGGATTAGACCTCCATGCCGGGACTGGACCTCCATGCCGGGACTAGACCTCCATGCTGGGACTAGACCTCCATGCTAGGACTAGACCTCCATGCTGGGACCAAACCTCCACACAACAAGTAGACCTCCACGCTGGGCTGCTGGAATATCCAGAAGCCACCTTCTTTTAATGACTTGGTGGAAGGAGTCTTCTTCCTGTCCAGGCCTAGTGACGGGGTGGCTTCCAATGATTCAGAATGGCAATGTAGGCCTGGTATGACCTCCCGGTGTGGTGGTCTTGTCCAGGAGGGGCAGTCTCGGCCTAGTGGAGCATTCTTGTCCTATCACGGGAGTTCCAGTCCCATCCCCTGCCTGAAGCAGACATTCAGCCCATCAAGTCCACACCAGCCCTCCAAAGAGTATCCAACCCAGACCTACCCCTTTACCCTATCCCTGTAACTCAGCATTTGCCATAGCTAATCCATGCAGCCTTCATATCATGGGACACTACAGGGAAATTTAGCATGGCCAATCCACTTAACCTGCACATGTTTGGTCTGTGAGAGGAAACCACGACACCCGGAGGAAATTCATGCAGACACGGGGAGAAATTGCAAACTGCATACAGCCACCCAAGGTTGGAACCAAACCTGACATCCTGCTGCTGTGAGGAAGCTGTGCTAACTGCTGAGCCATCATGCCTCCCAGAAATGGAGTTAATGCATTGTCATCAATGAGGGATGTATCCTGTACAGTTTATACTCGACATGCAATGGTTTTGCCTTCTAACGGACCTGACATGAGTAGGCTGTGCAGCCCTCTCCCACATAGGTCAAGGCACTTACCCTGCTCACTCCAGGGCTGGTCACAGCTATTTTCTTTCACGTTGTATGGTTTCGATTTCCAGCATAATGGAAGGTGACAGCAAATGCTCTTAAGAGTGGATTCAAGCCTCCACCTCTATGTGCAAATGAGGTGTCAAACATCCAGATCCCTCTCCTGTTTGCTCTACTCATGAGCCCCATCTGCTTCATACCTCTACATATCCCCACCAAACTGCTTTCACAAGCTTATCTGCCTTTTAGAATTATAGAATCCCTACAGTGTGGAAACAGGCCCCTCGGCCCAACAAGTCCACACCGACCCTCCGAAGAGTAACTCACCCAAACCCCGTTTCCCTCCGACTAATGCACTTTACACGATGGGCAATTTAGCATGGCCAATTCACCTAACCTGCACATCTTTGGACTGTGGGAGGAAACCGGAGCACCCGGACGAAATCCACGCAGACACGGGGAGAACGTGCAAATTCCACACAGACAGTTGCCCGAGGTCCCTGGCGCTTTGAGGCAACAGTGTTAATCACTGAGCGACCATGCTACCCCTGCATATAAGGTGACCGCATGTAGTAGGTATGGTTGCCCACCTTTACAACTATCACCCATGCCCCACCCCCCATCCAAGCCTGTAGGCCCAAATCCCCACACTAGTTCCCATTAGCCACAGGACTGACCACTTCCCAGACGACAGAGTCTCACTCTGCTGGACCACCTGACTGGATGGCTGAGCATGGCCAATCCCCTGGACTGATATTGGAGACTGACCTGACTTACGGCACGGTGGCACAGTGGTTAGCACTGCTGCCTCACAGCACCAGAACCCGGGTTGAATTCCCACCTCAGGTGACTGACTGTGTGGAGTTTGCACATTCTCCCCGTGTCTGCATGGGTTTCCTCCGGGTGCTCCGGGTTTCCTCCCACAGTCTAAAGATGTGCAGGGTAGGTGAATTGCCCGTAGTGTTAGGTGAAGGGATAAATGTAGGGATATGGGTGGGTTGCGCTTCGGCGGGTCGGTGTGGACTCGTTGGGCCGAAGGGCCTGTTTCCATACTGTAAGTAATCTAATCTAATCTACTCTGCAGGACCCCCTGACTGATGAGTGCCTCGTGGATGTCAGTGGTAAAGGATCCCCTCGTACTATGAAATATGGCACCGACCTGCTGTACATGCAGTGTGATTGTCACCTAAGCTGCTGGCACATGGTGCAGGTATGACATAGATGTAGTACACTGCCATACAGAAAACTAGATGCATCCTTGAGTAAAGAGTGCTGCCTGGCAAGGCAAGCTGCCTAGCTGTGTGACAGTATGGCAGAACTAGGCAAGGCAGTGATGCAATGTGTATCCAGATATGCACCTAGAGAGCAAGTGAACAGCCTTTTTCAGACTATGAGCTGAATGCCTATCCCTGCATGCAAAGTAACCTTGCAGTAACCTTCCAGCACTGGTCAAACTCTAGAGCCCAGCGTGGCAGAGATTGACCTCTCATGGGAAAGCCCAGCGTGGAGTCACTGCAGGCCCATAGTTAAAGAAAGACTTATTTGGCTGTTAACTTTATTTCTTATTCACTACTTTATACTGAGAAGAATTGTAATGTTAAACTTTTAACTTATTTCTTCATTTTTCTATTTTTTAACCTAAGATTTTATACCTAGGCATGTTGTAACTAAGATGGCACCGTAAATGGTGGGCATTGTAAACTTTTCACTGTACTCCTGTAACCCTGTACTTGAGTACAATAGAACCTAATGCTAATCATAAACAAGAACAGAAATTGCTAGAAAAGCTCAGCAGGTCTGGCAGCATCTGTGGAGAGAAATCAGAGTTAACGTTTCGGGTCGAGTGACCTTTCCTCAGAACTTCAGTTTTTGTTTCTGACTTGCAATATCCGCAATTCTTTCAGTTTCTAATTTTATTTCTCGTTGCCAGTGTACTCTGTAATGGGAGGTCTCAACTTCCTAAGCATCCTGCAAGTGGATCAGAGAGCTGCTATGAGGATTTTCAACGGTTGGCAATTATAGGATGCCAATGTCCAGGGAAGAGAATTGCAGAGGGTAGCGCCAAGGGATTTTGCCCTGTGATGCTGTGGTGTAGTAACCAACATGGAGGGTCTTTGCAGCCATTGCAGAGCTGAAGTTGTCAGAGACCTGTTCTGACTTCCCCATCAAAGATTCTCGGCATCACCTTTGGTCGATTGATGCTGCCTGACCTGCTGTGCTTTTCCAGCACCACGCTAATCTAAACTCTGGTTTCCAGCATCTGCAGTCCTCACTTTTGCCCTATCACATTTGGTCGGGCTTTTATCAGTCTGACAGAATGCTACATATTAACAAACAAACCAAGGTCATTAACAACCATCCTCCTTAATGTACAACTGATTGCTGCCTAGCAAGAATCACACCTCAACATGCCTTTTATGGATGGCACAGTGGCTCAGTGATTCGCACTGGAGCCTCACAGTATCAGGGACCAGGGTTCAATTCCAGCCTTGGGTGACTGTCTATGTGGAATTTATACATTCTTCCCGTGTCTGCCTGGATTTCCTCCCACAATCCAAAGATGTGCTGATCAGTTGAATTGGCCATGCTAAATTGCCCATAGTGTTAGATGCATTAGTAAATATAGGGGAGGGAAATGGGTCTGGGTGGGTTAGTCTTCGGAGGACTTGCTGGGCCGAATGGCCTGTTTCCATACTATAGGGAATCTAATCTAAACAACCTGAACCTAGGTAAAATAGTTGTCCTCAATGTTGTGATAGATCTTGCTGGAAGTTTTACACAATTCTGTCACATTTCCTATTAAAGTCACATCATTCAATCTCTGAATAAGATGCCACCCATGGTCCCAAATTTACTTGCAGCTGGTCCCACCTTTCTAGTGAAAACCATGATGGTACCTTATTTATACCAAAACAATCCAACTTATACACAAAAAAGATTTCCAACATCTTTTATCATCTGGTTTGATGGTATACATGATGATTAGTGGGCGGCACGGTGGCACAGTGGTTAGCACTGCTGCCTCACAGCGCCAGAGACCCGGGTTCAATTCCTGCCTGAGGCGACTGACTGCGTGGAGTTTGCACATTCTCCCCGTGTCCGCGTGGGTTCCTCCGGGTGCTCCGGTTTCCTCCCACAATCCAAAAAGATGTGCAGGTCAGGTGAATTGGTCATGCTAAATTGCCCGTAGTGTTAGGTAAGGGGTAAAATGTAGGAGTACGGGTGGGTTGCACTTCGGCGGGTCGGTGTGGACTTGTTGGGCCGAAGGGCCTGTGTGGACTTGTTGGGCCGAAGGGCCTGTTTCCACACTGTAAGTAATCTAATCTAATCTAATTTTGTGTTTAAGAAGCATTGGACAAGGAGAAGGCAAAGTCAAGAACATCAGACCTAGGAGCAGGAGGTTTCAGCTACTCAGGACTGCTTCACCATCCTATAAAATCATGGCTGATCTGTCCTTGGCCTTAATTCCTCTTTCGTGCCAACTCCTCATAGCCCTCAACTCCTTGATATATCAAAAATGTATCTTTCTGTCTTATTTTACATTTCTTATCAATGTACTTCTTAATCAATTTTGTTCTTTTTTTTGTTAGAGCTTTATTCATCCACTGGCGGTTCCTATAATAATCCTAATCCTCTGGCCTACCACTAGTTTTTGCTACTTTGTATGCCATAGTTTTTGATTTGACACTCTCCTTGACCATCTTTGTTAACCACAAAGAGATATCCCTTCTCATTAAGTGCTTCTTTTTGACCAGAATAAGTATTTGCTGAGCATTGTGAAATATCTGCTCAAATGCCTGCCATTGCTCACCTGCTGACTTTCCCGTAAGTCCACTTTTCCAGCTTACTTAACAGCGCTTTCTTAACATCTCTGTAATTTCCCTTATTTAAGTTGAGGGCATTGGTTTAAAAGCTCTCTCTCAAATGGAATTTCTAACATGTTGTGAACGTGCTCCCACCTACCTGCAATAACTTGCCTGTCCAGCCATCCCTATTTTATTTAATCAATCTAGATGTTACGTATTTTGATATTGAGTTTCCTAATTACTCTCTTCCACTGCAATATTATTCCTGAATTATACCATTTGGCCAATCAAAAGAGACACAGATGAAATACCCATAGATCACCTATTTCTGTGAGGTAGCATTTTGGCTTTAGCTGGTAGAGACAGGTAGAAGGTACTCTCTTGCTGCTGGATTTTACCTTCTACTGCTGTTGTCTTTCTCACACATGTCTGCTTTCAGTGTCACTGACTTGCTTACATTCCTCCCAGTCCTTGAAGACTATCTTCAGGATTAAATTTCGAAGTAACACTATTAATTATACATTAAATCTAAACAGTTCTATACACATACAAGCTTGTATCTTATAGTTATACAGGTAAGGTCAGAAGTCAGACAACATCAGGTGATAATCCAACAGGTTTATTTGAAATCATAAGCTTTCTGAGTGTTGCCCCTTCATCAGGTGAAGTCACAGTGATGTTACACTGTTATCTCCGAGACAAGCACAGATGCAATGGGCTGAAGGACCTTTTTCTGCACCACATCTCTGTGACCATGACTCATCACGAGGTTGCCCCAGGATCTCGAACCCTTGCACAACACACTATGCATCCCGTGGTGCACTGGGAGAAATTCAGAGGGATTCTGAGCCATTCCTATATCCCCATACCTGTTATGCCCATTTTTCAATGAACAACAGACCCTGCTGTGGGCTGCTTGAAATCAATTATTGCAGTTTTCATGAGAAAACCTATTGTCCATAATCACTTACAAACTCTTAAAATACAAAAAAATCCTGCTGTCATGTCAAAATTCCACAGCAAAACACACAATGCTTATGTATCCATGTTATTAATAATTAGAACATTTTTGTCGTTACATGGAGATTGTTGAGTGAATCATAACCAGAGCATTATTTGTTGCATGCAAGAGCAGAACTGCTTAGATTTTCTGTAGGGGTATCAATTGTTAGTTCTTTCTGTTGTGACTCTCACCTGTTTTCATTACCATCTGACACCATCAGTTTGACACAGTATTTTAGGTTTTCAGTGAGAAGGAGGGGCCATATACCATAACAAACATTAGATACATTCAATATGGTGTATATTCACAAAGTTTATATCAATGTACTCAATTTGACTTACTACTACAGATGAAATTATTCCAAATGACTTCCAGACTTTCTTTAATGTATTTTACTCTTCCAAACAAGGAAGCAAATTACCACTTTGTTTTTATGCTTCTCAATCTCCAATTATTTCTTTCCTGAGAGCAATGAGTCCTGTCCGGGCTGAGTATGACAGTATGGATACACACATACTTGCACATACACAAAAACACAGACGCACACACACCGTAATAATGCAGATTATAACAATGGTAGTGAAAATGGACTGTCAATATTCAAAGAACAAAGAACAGTATAGCACAGGACCAGGTCCTCCAACCCACCAAGCCTGCGCTGACATATAATGCCTTTCTAAACTACAAACCTTTCGCCTCTATGCGGTATGTATCCCTCTATTCCCTGCCTATTTATGTCTCTGTCAAGATGCATCTTAAACGTTGATATTGTATCTGCTTCTACCACCTCCCTTGGCAGTGCATTCCAGGCATTTACCACCCTCTGTAAAACAAATAAACTTGTCTCTCATATTTCCTTTTAAACACCCCCCCCCCCCTTTTACCTTAAACCTACGTCCCCTAATAATTGACATTTCTACTCTTGGAAAAAGGCTCTGACTATCCATTCTATCTATGTCTCTCATAATTTTGTAAACTTCTATCAGATCGCGCCCCCCCCCCAAGCCTCTCACATGAAAACAAATCAGGTTTGTCCAATCTCTCCTCATAGCTAATTCTCTAAACTAGGCAACAATGTGGTAAACCGTTTCTGTACCTTTTCCAAAGCCTCCACATACCTTTCTATAGTAGTGTGGTGGCCAGAACTATACCCAATATTCCAAATGTGGCCTCATTAAAGTTCCATGCAGTTGCTACATGACATGCCAACTTTTATCTTCAATGTCCTAACTGATGAAGGCAAGCATACTATATGCCTTCTTCGTCAGCTATCCGCGTGTGTTGCGACTTTCAGGGAACTGTGGACCTGTAAGCCTAGATCCCTCAGTATGTTGATGTTTCTAAGGGTTCGGTCATTTACAGTAAGCTTTCCTCCTGCATTAAACCTTCCAAAATACATCACCTCACACTTTTCCGATTAAATTCCATCTCCTATTTCTCCACCCAAGTCAGCAACCCATCCATATCTTACTGTATTCTCTGGCAATCCTCCTCACTGTCTACAGTTCCCCACTTTTTGTGTTGCCTGAGAACATACTAATCAGACCACTTACATTCTCCTCCAAATCATTTCCATATATTTCAAACACCAGGGGTCCCAGCATTTGATCCCTGTGGAACACTATTGTCACAGATCTCTGGTCAGGAAAACATCCTTCCACCACATCATCATTAATTTCAGCTTTTACTTTAAAACCAGATATTTTTGTGGACTAACATAGTTTTTAAAAAGATAGTATTGACCTAAATGACTGCTGTGAGCATCTAACAAACCCAGATGACCCACATGCATGAAGCTGGCTGCTTCAGATATACTATTTTAATCAAGAGACACTGAAACTCAGTGCGGTATGAAGAAACGTATACCTCTTGTTCTACTCAAACTTGTATGATAACTGCACATACTCAGAGGTGGAAGCCTGAAATGAAATAATGACACCGATGTCACAATCCACAAAGGGGACAGCAGCCTTTGGGCAAAATGAGAGAGAAAGCAATACGGATTGATAACAGCAAGGATATTGCAAACTGCTATCTCTCTCTTTCTTCTCTTTCTGTCTAACTCTTAATAAGTGGGATCGAGTTGGCATGGAGAGGGGGGCATGAATACTAGTTGTGGGGCACATGGAAGACTCATTAAACATACCTTTAATAAGATCCCCGAATTCAGACTATGGTTCACAACTCCTCTGAGGGGCCACAATACATGAGGGCATGGTTCTACCTCATGGAAATTATGAAGAGCCAGGAGATATCAAGCCCACCAATGAAATTGGCCAGGTTGGAAGTGCTGGGTGCCCTATCTTGTGCCAGCAAAAATGCTGGTGCCACAAACAGGGGCAGGAATCCTGGAATCAGGTCCTGCCTGCCATTTTAAAATGGCTCTGGAGTCATCCTGACTCCCCAGAAACCTGGCCCAATATCTCCTCATGTGGCCCAGTATTGTACTTTGTTCCATATAGTTTCTGGAAAGCAACACGGGAAGTTTTACTACATTAATGATTCTACATTATTAAAAGTTTAGGTTAGATTACTTACAGTGTGGAAACAGGCCCTTTCGCCCAACAATTCCACACCAACCCACCGAAGAGCAACCCACTCCCCTACATTTACCTCTTCACCTAACACTACGGGCAATTTAGCATGGCCAATTCACCTGACCTGCACATTTTTGGACTGTGGGAGGAAACCGGAGCACCCGGAGGAAACCCACGCAGACACTGGGAGAATGTGCAAACTCCACACAGAGAGTTGTCTGAGGCGGGAATTAAACCTGGGTCTCTGGCTCCGTGAGGCAGCAGTGCTCACCACTGTGCCACCATGCCGTGATATAGATGCTGCTGTAAACACAGTTTCCATCATATTTCTGGAGTAGCTGTCTGGAAATTTCAGTGCAACTAGTTGCTGAATAGTTATTTGGTCATACAGATCTTGGAGTATTGCTGAAAAAGTCAAGCTTCAACAACATGTGTCTTTTTTAACCATGTTGCTAAATACCAGTTACAGAGGAACCTCAATTATCTGAACGACACAGGTGGAGAGTATTTTGTTTGGATAATTGAATGCCAGATAACGCAGTTTAGCCAAGCATCGGGACCTTGTGATCTTGTTCTGATAATCCGAAATTCGGATAATCGAATACTGGATAATCGAGGTTCCTCTATATATCACATATTTACATGCAATATGGATATCAGAATATCTTATAACAAATAAATAAAATCTAGAAAATCTATTTTCAATGCACTATGGCTACACTTGATGACAATCCAAGTCTTAAATGTCCTTTTGCTTCCAACTAAATAATTGCTAAAATGATGAACTAGTTGATTGTTTTTTGGGTAACATGATCACAGTGTCTGCGTCACAACCGAAGGATTGCTAGAAGAATAAAAGAAATGTGTTCTTTAGTTATGTTTTAGCTTCATGACATTTTGATGACTTTTGTTAGATCAGGGCTCATAATTTTATGTGTAGTATTGTGTCACTTTTCATTCTCTTTGTAGTACTGTTTTCAATACCCATGGCAGCAGTATAGTCTAAGATTTAAAACACAACGATCTTGTGAACAATTCTTACTGTTCTTCAGCTTCTTTAAATTTAAACCATTAAAATTATATACAGGCTCCCATCAGAGACAGAAAGATCTAATGCATGCAATGTTTTCATCACTTTAATAATCTGCTGGTGACTTGCTGTCAGAATTAAGTAAATTTACCTTCTGCAGTGTTCACACACGTGTAATACAATATTATTGTAAGAACCTGATGTACAGCCATTCTGTATAACACAGTGACTCTGGAGAACATAGAAAAAATAAATTTGTTTATCATTCACATTACCTGTCACTGCTGGAAAACCTGTGGATAACGGTGGTAGATAATTCAGCTTGTTTCTAGACAGCCTGCTCTCTGTTTGCACTCCAGGGTTCTCTAACAGACCGATTAGGCTGCCACACAACAGCTGCTACTGAATTCTTCAGCTGCTTGATGACCACAAAAAGAAATAAAGCCAGCAAAAGCAACAAAAAGAAGAAGAGAGCCAGGTATATTACTAGGTTGTATCCCCAATCCTTACTGTCTTCTTTTGCTGGTGTGAGTGGAGACTTCAAAGAGACGGTGCTGAATGTGCCATGAGAGGACTTGTAATCTGAAGTATAATCCTTCAATAGATAAATCATTTCTGTTGTTATCGATACATTAATTTCTACTCCATTACTCATCTTGGCATCCAGACGTGTGAAGATTGTAATATGAAATTCACATTCCTGGATTTCTGTTGACTTCTTTGATCATAACATGATGGAAAGTTGAATGTACAAATACTAATAGGGTTTGTTTAGCTATAACATAGTTTGCAGTCAGATGCTTAACTGGTTTCACATTCTCAACCAGTGAAAGGGGTCTTCTTTATCTGGTCCTGTATCATTTCAATTCCCTTCATCTCTCTTCACTATTCTTAGAAATCTCCTATAAATATATTATTCATCAAGAACAGCCCCTTCAATTGGATTGGCTGACGATCACAAGTGCTTACTTCCACACTGCCAACATCTAAAACATGACACATTGTGAAAGCTAGAATCCACACTATATTTACAACTAAACAAAAGAAAGCAACTTTCCACACTATTATTTCACACCATACTTCTTTACAATTAATTAATTGTATTTTATGGCCTTTCTACAAAAACCTTTATCATTTTATACAAAATTGTGAATTAGTATAGTTGAAGTGATGAATGTCTGTAATATTTACTTCCAAGTGAATGTGATGCAATCATCTATTTGCACTTTTCTACAATGAAATGTCCACAAAGGCATCTTTTTGCCCTTTGAGCACATCAATATTAATGCACTCTCAGATTATTTCACACAATTGAAGATGTAATGCACAATCCAACTGACGGCAAAATTTAATTTCTGTTGCAGAAATGTAACATAAAATTGCACAATGCGAATATGTTAACCTCAAACACAAACTCTCCACAATTATTTAACATGAATTCAGTCTTAAAATGTTTTCATTTAATTTGTATCTTGAATCGAAAAATGTAAGCTCATTTTCCAGATGATGTCTGATTTTGCCAGTTGTATTTGGATGTTAGATGCATCCCCAAATGTCACATTCTATTCATGAAATATGGATTTTAAAATTTGCAATATAAGTGTGTGCAACAAAAATTGTGAGAATTATTTCAAACTATTTTAGAAAATTATGTATTGATCTTATAGAAACTTTGTCCAGTTTCTGTGCCCTGAATTTGTCAAAAGTTTAATTGGAAATAGAACTAAACAGTTTTACAGTGGTCCAGAAATTACAGACAATTCATGGTTAGAGTCAAGAATTTCTTTCTATGTTTCTTTGAAATTTCAATTAATGTTTATGCTTGTGTTTGCTTTGAAGTACAAGGTGATAACCCTGCGGCATGGTCAATAAGGCATCTAGCATCTTGGTAAATGATGGGACCAATAGTCTTTCTCCTCAACCTATTAAATTTAAACTAAAGAATCACATTGAATGGTGGGTAGGTAATTGTATGAACCGGGAGTACAAAGAAAAGCACAGATAAAGGGAAAATGACCTGAATTAATTTCCTTTTGATATAAAATTTAAAAATTAACATTGATAAAAATCTAGGAACAATTTAACAAATTGCCTTCCTTGAGAAGAACTTTTTTGCAGAATTTGTAAATATTTTAAAGGTACAAGTAGATAGATTCTTGATCACCAAGGGAAGAAAGATTTTTGGAATATGCAGCAATGCAGAATTGAGATTAAAATCAGATCAATCACAATCTTCTTTAGTGGTGGAGCAGATTTGAAGGGCTGAATGGCCTATCCTTATTCTTTGTTCAAATGTTTCTATTACCTGCAGGAATGATTCATAATTTTATTGGACTGCTTCTGGTATCCATGTTTCATATCATTAACAAGCTAACGTGAATTGCCGATCTTATGTGCCTACAGTAGGATTACAATGCTTTTAAACTATAAATCCCACAATTTTACGATACACAATAGAAAAATCTAAAGCAAGATGGTAATTGTTCAGTGGAGCAGTTCAAATTTGTCATGAATCATATCTCTTCCTCATTACAATTTGCTAGACTTTCAGGCACTAATATTGACAGGAGTTGCCATAACTTTGTCAACAAATTCTGGAGCATTGGTGCCATCTTAAAATATTCCACATTTACTATCAAGGTCAGCTAGTTGTTCACTCTTCCACCAATCACATCCTTCTGTTTCGGCAAATTCTAATATGAGGGTTGGTTATCATGCTTACCTACTGTCAGTAACATGATGGTACTAAGTGAAACTCTTGACTCTAACTGTGAATTGTCTGCAATTTCTTGACCACTGTAAAACTGTTTAGTTCTATTCCCAGTTAAAATTTTGACAAATTCAGGGCACAGAAACTGGACAAAGTTTCTCTATGATCCAATAGATAATTTTCTAAAATAGTTTGAACTAATTTTCACACATTTTTGTTGCACGCATTTAAACATGCAACATGCAAATAAAGTATATTTTTAACATACAAATAAAAGTATGTTTCCATTTTGCATGATGGTAACATGCAAATAAACGTATATTAAAAACAGAAATGTTTGACATTTCTTCCATTTCACATATTCTTCCTCATCAACTGTCAACTTTTGCTATCAAAATGAGTCGAATAAATCCAAAAAAGACTTCAAGAGAAACTACTTTATCCAAAGCATGGCAAGAATGTTGAACCTGCCCATGTGCATTAGTAGAGCTGAATGACTGAGTGAGTGAAATCCCTGCTGCAGAGGGCTGTGGGAGGCTCAGTCATTGAGTTTAAGATTAAGATTGATAATTTCTACATATTTCAAAACATCAAGAGATACGAGCATAGTGCAGAAAGATGGTGTTGAAGTGAAAGATCACCTGGTTCTCTTTGAACAACAGAGTGATTCAAAGGACTGGATGGTCTACTCCTGCTCCTATTTCCTGTGTTCTTACAGTCTCACAGCATAAATGCACTTAAACATGTGAAACAAACAAGGAATGGAAGGGAAGGCTGTTAGATGTAATGAAGCAAGGTGGGTTAGAAACGTGACCATGGGACAGTTCTTAATCTGCTTCTACACTGTACATTCTATCCAAATACGGCACGTATTCCCTTAAATGCGTCAAACTCTTGTGACAAGTTTTTTCTTTCTTCCTCCTCATTTGCAACTCCATCATGGATATTGCAGGTGGAGTGCGAGCGCCTGGAACAAACCCCAAAGGCTGGCTCCCTAGCCAACCAAAAGCTGTAAAAATTACAGCAGATGCTGGAATCTGTACGGAAAGCAACAAATGCTGGAGATCACAGCATCCGTGGAGAGCAAGTTAACATTCCTAGTCTAGATGACTCTTCATCAGAGCTGAAGTGAAGTGTGGAGGGGGTCAGCATTTATGCTACAGTTTGGGGGATGGGGTGCGGGTGTAGGGTACAGGTGGAGATAAGATGTTGAATGTTCAGGTTATGTGATTGGAATTTGAGAATGGCAGAACAATGGTGTGTCTCCTGCCAGACTTGAAAGGACAGACAGTCCCACTGAGATGGGGAGAGGGGTGAGAGGATATGATAACAGGATGTAACAAACTAAAAGAAAGGGAAAAATAGGGGACTTGGTTCACAATTTAAGACCATAAGACATAGGAGCGGAAGTAAGGCCATTCGGCCCATCGAGCCCATTCCGCCATTCAATCATGGCTGATGGGCATTTCAACTCCACTTACCCGCATTCTCCCCGTAGCCCTTAATTCCTTGTGACATCAAGAATTTATCAATTTCTGCCCTGAAGACATTTAGCGTCCCAGCCTCCACTGCACTCTGTGGCAATGAATTCCACAGACCCACCACTCTCTGGCTGAAGAAATGTCTCCGCATTTCTGTTCTGAATTTACCCCCTCTAATTCTAAGGCTGTGTCCACGGGTACTAGTCTCCTCGCCTAACGGAAACAATTTCCTAGCATCCACCCTTTCCAAGCCATGTATTATCTTGTAAGATTCTATTAGATCTCCCCTTAATCTTCTAAACTCCAATGAATACAATCACAGGATCCTCAGCCGTTCCTCATATGTTAAACCTACCATTCCAGGGATCATC
>NC_057741.1:3578161-3610299 GCF_004010195.1 Chiloscyllium plagiosum
AGAAAGTAGTCCATGCTTGTATTCTTTTTTCCAAAGTGCAAAATCTCGCATTTGCTCACATTAAATTCCATCAGCCATTTCCTGGACCACTCTCCCAAACTGTCTAGATCGTTCTGCAGCCTCCCCACTTCTTCAGTACTATCTGCCTGTCCACCTAACTTTGTATAATCGGCAAACTTCGCTCGAATGCCCCCAGTCCCTTCATCCAGATCATTAATATATAATGTGAACAGCTGTGGCCCCAACACTGAACCCTGCGGGACACCACTTGTCACCGGCTGCCATTCAGAAAAAGAACCTTTTATCCCCACTCTCTGCCTTCTGTCAGACAGCCAATCTCAATCCATACTAGTAGCTCACCTCGAACACCATGGGGCCTCACCTTGCTCAGCAGCTTCCCGTATAGCACCTTATCAAAGGCCTTTTGGAAGTCTAGGTAGACCACATCCACTGGGTTTCCCCGGTTTAACCTACTTGTCACCTCTACTAAATCCAGTTGACTTGTTCTAATCCGACCCTGCTCTTCCAAGAATTTAGAAACCTCATCCTTAATGATGGATTCTAGAATTTTACCAACAACCGAGGTTAGGCTAATTGGCCTATAATTTTCCACCTTTTGTCTTGGTGTTGAACCCAATATTATGTCTGGAAGGCTGTTAACTGCCTAGTCTGAAGATGAATGTTAAAATGTCCAGCTACAGGAAGGTCGGGGTCATGCTTTTGTACAGACCGGAGGTGTTCTGCAAACAGTCACCCAGGCTGCGGTTGGTTTCTCCAATGTAGAGTAGGCACATTAGGTGCCGCCAATACAATACAAAAGTTTGGAGGAGGCAGAGGTGAAATGTTTCATCTGGAAAGACTGTTGAGGCCCTTGGATGGTGAGCAGGGAGGAGGTGATGGGTCAGGTGTTACACCTTCTATGGTTACACGGGAAGGTGCCGTGGAGAGGGAGGATGATGTTAGTGATTGTGGAATGGACTAGGGCGTCCCAGAGGGAACAATCCCTGTGAAATGCAGATGGGGGAGTGAGGGGAAAATGTGTTTTGGTGGTGGTGTTCTGCTGGCGTTGTCTGAAATGGCAGAGACTGGTCCTTTGAATGCAGAGGCTGATGGGATAAAACATGAGGAGAAGGGGAATCTAATCATGTTGTTGTGAGTAATGGGAAGGGCAAGGCAGAAGCACAGGCGGGCCCTGTCAAATACAATGGGTGGGAAACCACAGACATGGAAGACACAAGCCATGTCAGCAGCTCTGTTTTGGAAGGTGGCATCATCCAAGCAGATATGAAATAGGTGAAGGAACTGGGAGAATGGGATGGAATCCTTGCAGCTTCTGGGGTGTGATGAGCTGTAATGAAGGTGGCTATGGGAGTCAGTAGCTTTGTCGTGGCAGTGGACAGTTTATTCCCCAAAATAGAGACAAAGAGGTCAAGGAAAGGAAGGGAAATGTCAGAAACGGATAGTGTTAAAGTTATGGGGGGTGGAATTTGGAGGCAAAGTGAACAAATTTTCAAAGGTCCTGGTGGGAGCATGAAGAGGCACTGAAGCTGCCGTCAATGTACTGAGAAAAAGAGTTGTGGGAGAAGGCCAGTGTAAGACTGGAACAAGGATCATTCCACATAAAGAGGCAGGCATAACTGGGACCCAGGTGGGTGTCGATAGTGATTCTATATCTTAGGGAACCCCCATTCCCACTTATCTGTCAGCCCCCTTGGGCACCCCCAAATTCCTAATGAAGAGCTTATGCCCAAAACGTCAATTCTCCTGCTCCTTGGATGCTGCCTGATCAGTTGTGCTTTTCCAGTGTCACACTTTTTGACTCTGATCTGCAGTCCTCACTTTCACCAGAGTACAGTTGCCTTTCTATTCTCCTGACCAATATAACATTAGACTTATCCCACTCAACTCCATCTGCTAGGGTTCAGATGTGCTCTACATTATCTCCTAGTGAACAATGTACGTGAATAATCTTATGTTCAAACAAAGACATATTATTGTTTCACAACCCTTGTGTGTTATTATTGTTTACATCAAAGGCAAATAATGTAACATAACCGATACTTCCCATAACTTTGTCTCTTCTCCCTTTTCAGAGTAAAACCTAAATATGGTCCTGATATTTTATGGTAGGTGATGAAGAAATGGAAATACTTCTGCCAATTAAAGCCGGCCTTACTGAAGGTACACCATCACCTTCGTAATCACGAGCTAGAGAAGAACATTTGAACAAAGAAGTGGGTAATGATCTGGCCAGCGGAGAGAACACTGTTAATGGAGACTGTTAGTGGCTGTGTGTAATAGCAGACAATGTGATCACAAGGCTTAGTGTTTGGGGCTGGGGCCGAGGACACAGGAAAGTTCAAGCCCTAAAGTTCCTGAACTCGATATTGAGTCCTGAAAGTTGCAGGGTCTCCAAGCAGAAAATGAGGCACTGTCCTTCCAGCCTGCACTGAGCTTTGCTGGGGCACTGCAGCAAGCCTGAGACAGAGATATTGGTCAGGGAACAGGGCAGTGTGTTAAAGTGGCAGGCGACTGGAAGCTCAGGGTCTTTTTTACAGGCAGAGCGTAGGTGTTCTGCGAAGCAGTCAACCAGTCTATGCTTCATTTTCCCAATGTAGAGGAGACCACATAGTGAGCAGCAAATGCAGTAGACTACATTGTGAGAAGTGCAGGTAAAGTGCTGCTTCACCTGGAAGGTATGTTTGGGCTTTTAGATACTGAGGAGGGAGGTAACTGGGCAGGTGTTACACCTTCAGTGGTTGTTTGGGAAGGTGCCATGGGGCTGTGGGGGAGGGGGGGGGAGTGGTGTTGGGAATGAAGGAAGAGTGGACCAGGGTGTCCCAAGGGAACGGTCCCTGTGGAAGGCAGACAAGGGAGGGGAGGGGGATGTACGTCCGATGGTACATACTACTTCTGAATCTCGGTGGTGAAGGAAGTCAATGTTTGGGATGTATTGCCAATCAAGTGGACTGTTGTGTCCTGAACTGAGTCAAATTACAGGTATTGTTGGAACTGCACTCATCCAGGCAAGTGGGCATTATTCCACCACTCCCAATTTACACCTTGTGGAAAATGGATATGCTTTGGGGACTCAGGAGGAGAGTTACCCACTTCAGGATTCCTAGCCTCTAATTTTCTCTGATAGCTACCGTAGTTATATAGCCAGTCCAGTTTAGTTTCAAGTTAATGAGAACCCCAGAATGTTGATACTGGGGAATTCAGCGGTAGTAATTCAATTGAATGATTAGTTTCTCTCTTGTTGGAGATGGTCATTGCCTGACATATGTGTGGCGTATATGTTGCTAGCCACTTGTCAGCCCAGACATGGATCTGTCCTTGGTCATAGCATTCCCTCTTATTACACAGACAAATATAAAATCTCGAAAAAATAATTATTAATATAGTTATGTTATGAAACATTTATTATTGGAAACTTGTGTTCTGAAAATGGACAGAACCACATATAGCTTTACTTTGGCTTGTTTCTCTATATGCGTGGGTGTTAAGGGTAGATTTTAATTTCATTTTTGAGTTCCAAGTGTGTTGACAGTATTTGGAAATGAGTTTACGTCCATTTAAATCAGGCAAAAAATAGCTTGAATGTGAATAGTTCTGTGCTTTTGCAAAACAAGGAGAGAAGAGGACAAGAATAGACCAGCAAGGTGCATTATGACATAAGGAGACAAAGACAGTTTCCTTTTAAGAAAGACAGAACCAACTAGAAGGTTAGGGAAGGCGCAAACCTCTATCAGAGAGAACAGCAGAGGTAATGTTCGCTTAGCAGTCCAAAGCAATTTGGTCTGAAAAAAAAGTCCCATGTGGTTTAATGTCAAGAAGAGAAAGTTTCAGAAGCAAAATGCTGTGGAAGAGGAGTTTAAGGAACCCGTGTTATGAAATTTGTGAGCTGCATCAGTGTTAAGAGTCTCAGGAAGAGACTTTGACTGAAAAGGATAGCATCTTGTCAATACAGAAATTTGCCACAAAGAAACCAAGTACAGCCTTGCCAACCAAACAAGAAACTTTAAAAGTAGAAATTAGGTCATTACTCACTGAGGCTTTAATATCTGTAAGGTAAACCATCATATCATTATCCAATTATACCTGCCATCATGTACAGCAGCAAATGGTATTCGCAAAACATGTTCACTATAACCAACTGGGATAGAGACAGGAGCCTACAAGTCATGCATTAGGGTTGCACATCTGTAATTCACAATTATTTTTGTTAATATTAGATACAGTTGAAAATGAATTGTTTAGTAAATTTGTCTTTTTGATTTGGATTTTATGGTGGTCTTTAAATTTGTATTAAAATGGGGAATACAACCATAAGACCTGAAAAGTACCATGCAGATGGTGATAGTAAGGACACTATGCCAAGAGTCATAAAATTGTTGTTCTCGAGGGATGAAAATAACAATTTAAAATGTCTCGGAAGTTCAGTATTGTTTATGAGAATGTTTGAAAAGGACTTTAAAGAGTTTGCATCAATTGTGAAGGGATCAACTATAATTTACTGGCAGTATTTGGACAATACCAAACACTGATCCACGTCACCTGGCAACTATTGACCTAGAAGCAGTATAAATAACAAAGTTAAGATATAGATTTAATTTATAAAATAGAGTCAGAAAGAGGAACACCGAGAAGACTTGTGAAGAGAAGAAGCAGATCAGTCTTAGGTCAGTCTTACTGTTTGGCAAAGAGTACTTGGATCCACTATTTGAACTGAATAAAAATGTCAAATACTTAGAAAGCTCTGTGAAAAGTTCAGATACATCAGTGGGCTGGATGTTTTCCCAAAGTGGTCAAAATGTAAACTGGGGTGTAATTTGAGAACTTCTGTGGAAAGCTACACCATCAGGACAGTTATGGATAAGGGATAAAGATCTTGAGAAATGTACCTTGCTGAAAATAATTATGCCAATGAAATTCATGAAAATTGGACAGAGCTCCTAAGCTATTGAGTAAATGAAGAACAGCATATTGCAGAAACGTGTAGCTACATAATGCCATACATGCTGAAGAGGAATGTTTCTGATTGTATAAGGTTATTTTTGTTATATGGACTAATTAAAGTGAAATTTATGTCTATCTGAACTATCACTTGCCTGTTAATTCATGTTTAATTTGAGTTGGCTCTGATTCATATTAAAAGTTACAAAAAGCGAAACGTTGTTCTTCACTGGGGATCATTCAGTAAATTTCACTATCTTGGCTTATGATTTCCCATTGGGACTGTAACTTTCACATTGATAACACCTCTTTCCTCTTCTTTCTCTTTATACTGCTTAAGTTTTGTCATTTTCCATTGTCCAGGTTATATTGAGAGCTAGATTCCCACCACCTTGTTTTAGTTGGGCTTGAATCAGCAGAATTCCCTCTCTGAAGCTCTCCATCTTACCTTCTTAATGGCCTTTCTTTGTACCTACCTCTTTGACCAATCAGCTGATCACATTTCCTGACGTCCCTTTCTTTGATTCTGTGCCACTTTTTGGTGAGGAGATCTTGTCACGCAGCAATTAGCAACCCTGCCTCTGAGCCATAGCTCCAGATTGAGGCTCCACCCCAGAACTAGTTGGCCATGGAAGGAGTATCCATGACATGGATCAACATTCATAATTAGACTGCTAATTCTTCGACATTTTCCCATTATTTCCCAAAAGAAAGAAAGCCTTCACGCAAATATGGAAAAACCAGTCTTTGTCTGTTTACTCTTGTGAAATCATTAGGCTGTTTACCCACACTAAAGATACCATGTAACTACAAGTTGCTGTTATGTACAGAATTCCACTGTCAAGCAGCTTTGTTGTTCTGCTTGTAAATTTGCTAACTGCTTCCTTTTCTCCACCTGTCTTGTGAATGTTCCATACTGAATAAACACTGATACTTCATATTTACAATGAAACAATGATATATCAGTTTACTCAGTTGCTAGCACTTCTGTTCCACAAAAATATGAACAGATAGTTTACAGCAGCATTGTGCCACCTGTTAAGACACAGAGTAAACCCTCCTGCTTAATTTAAAACCAGCAACACAGCAAAGATTTATCCCATGCAGTAATCTGTAAAAATTGGAGTGGTCAAGAACTATTTAAAGTAAAAATTAACAACTTTATTCCTTAAATAATAACAGAGAATAATTAACTAACAACTATTTACAATTCCTTCTTCTAAACTATCTTTTATCTTCCCTTCTATAATACTAGTCTGATAATACTCACAATTAAGATTTACAGAAAATTCAAATTTTAAAACCGGTCAGCGGTTGATCCTTCTCTATCTTCGTCGGTAGATTGCCCCCTCCCTGTCCCCCCCCAACCCCAGGTCAGTGTTGAAGCTTCTCTCTGTGTAAACTTCTTCTCGAATCAGGTACTTCTCAGAGAGTTCTGACCAGCAGTCTACAGTTGTTGGACTTGTGGCAATTCTCCTCCCAACTGTTCAATTTTCCGTGGTCTTAAATCCCAAAGCCTCGGATTGAGTCATTTGCTTTTAAGATTGTCAATATACTCAATTCAAACTTGATTGGAATTTGGTATTTTTCAGGGTATATAGGGGCAGCATGGTGGCACAGTGGTTAGCACTGCTGCCTCACAGCGCCAGAGACCCAGGTTCAACTCCTGCCTCAGGCAACTGTCTGTGTGGAGTTTGCATATTTTCCCCATGTCTACGTGGGTTTCCGCCGGGTGCTCTGGTTTCCTCCCACAGTCCAAAAATGTGCAGGTTAGGTGAATTGGCCATGCTAAATTGCCCGTAGTGTTAGGTGAAGGGGTAAATGTAGGGGAATGGGTCTAGGGGGTTGCTCTTCAGAGGGTCAGTGTGGAATTGTTGGGCCGTAGGATCTGTTTCCACACTGTAATCTAATTTAAACTGATCAGCCTAATTCAAATCTGTTTTGCCATTTCTAGGCAACTAGCTGCCCCAGTAGCTAGAGCACGTTAGATTGTGTCTTATTGAGAACAGTTGGTGCTGCCACTGCTAGCTTTTACTCTCTTAAAGGTACAGTACACCCACATCTGCATAATACAACCTACCATTAAACTCATTCACACACACACACACTCCCAGACATATACTGACAGAGACACAGGCACACACACGTAGATTGTGAATATTGGCAAGTGTACGTAAGCAAAGAAGAGACATCACAATTCTATGTGATGCTGTCACCATCCAAAATGGGATATCGTCGGTAAATTAGCATATTTACAAACTGAAGTAGCCTGATAGTAGGCAGGACTACTCAACAAAAAATGTGTTTCCTGGTCACCAGTCTAAAAATTATTTTCATATGCTGAGTGGCTGTGTGAGATTCTTGTTTACAAAAGCCAATGGTGAAGATCAATGCTAAATTAGCTCAGCCAATGTGCTGTTGTATAGCAGAACAGTACTGCTGTATTATTGGAGGCACCATTCTCCGAAGAGACATGAAGTGGGCGTCCTGCCCAGCTGGTCATGTGAACAATATAATTGATATAGGTCAAGCTGAGGTCTTTCATTTTCCCTCTATCCCAATTAGTGATTTAGCAAACTTTGTTTTAACTAGTACTTTATGAACCAGCACTCTCAAAAAACTGGCAAAAATTATATACCTCAATACCACAAACATTACTGTATTATTCTATCCAGTTACTACAGCTTTTTAAGTTATTTACCTCAATGTAAATATATTTGCTGTTCAATCAAATGGCTACATGAAATATCAACAGTTGATTCAATTTCAAATCAATTTCTCTTCAAATACTGCGATCTACCACGAGGTCCAAGGAGTCCATTCAGGGTGTGAGTGAGAAGACTCTCCACTAGTAAACTTTATTTAGGACAAGGTTGCATTATTATTTATGTTAATTATTCTGTGAATAAAGTATAACAATGATGCATATACCCCCTGCATTACATTTCAAATACTTAATGTGTGGTTTTACTCTGATTATGTCGACCTCTTGATTATCCAGAACATTTGATCAACCAACACACACTGGTCCCATAAGTGCTGGTTAATAAAACACTTGCTGTAATTATTGATTATTTATTCACTACATTATGATTTCATGTACAGGTATTTTCCAACATAATATATACCACACTGTCAAATAAGTAAGTGTTTTTATATGTTTTAACATGATAAAAGGTTATATGAATCTAATTACCCATTGTTAGATTTATGTAGCATTTTGTTATAGTTCCTTATTGTCGTTGCATCTTGCACAGAGTAAGACTAAAACATGTTCAACTGCTTGTAGTAATATTGTACTGACAGTCCATATACTGCCCAATAGAGAGGGCAATATAACAAAATGCTCAGATCACATTCTTTGGGCCATCATTCATGACATTATTAAATGCTTTACTGTGCACCACATTCTTGTGAGTTTCTTCACCAATTTCCCTTGCAGACACTAACATGTCACTTGTACACGTAAAGTAATTCACAGTTAGCTTGAGTGGCGAGAGTGAATTATCTTCTTGAGAAATCTCAAAAGAACATTTGTATTTTTATGCGTTACTTGTTCTGTTGCAAACGTGTTTCATGTTTAATATTTCCTGAAGGACCTAAGTTTTCAGGATTACGGGAAACTGACTTATTTCACATTTATTAGAGATAGTGGACTGGCTTTATAAAAAAAGAGGTCACTCAAAGGTCACAGTAATTGTTGGAGTTTTTTTTAAACAACGTGTACTAGAATTCATATGACTATTGATAACTGCTTGATATGGTCCAACAGTACAAGTAACAAGATGTGTGTGTATACAGTATAACCATAGTTCCCAGAAAGTATACTTTTCAGAGTGAACCCCTGCAGAGAAAAATTCACTTTTTCCCCTTTTCTCCTGAAGTGTGTCTCCAGAGTTATTTAGTTTTAGACATTTCCACTTCCACATTACCAACTGGTATGTCATGCAGTGATTGCATTTTCATTGAATATGTTCTGTTTTGATAATAAACCAATAATTGCAATTATTAAAGAAACCCAATTGATCAACTTTTTTATTTAAAAGCTGATATAGAGAATGTACTTAATTGGCCATCTCAGCAACTCGGAAACATATTCTTATTTCACGCTGTGGTCCATGGCGTGGTGGAACTACATCAACAGGAAGCTTTTCTGGCCGTAGTCATAACAACTGAGAATTAGTTAATATCTATATAACTTATGGCTAATTGTATCACTTGGCTCTTTTTCCACATTGGCTGAGGTTACCATGAAGGACTCTCCTTCTCAACTGCTCCTTTCATCTATGGCAACTTTGCCTTTGCCTCTTGCTCAAGGACCACCTTATTCACTTACAGAGTCATAGAGATGTACAGCATGGAAACAGACCCTTCGGTCCAACCCGTCTATGCTGAGCAGATATCCCAACCCAATCTAGTCCCACCTGCCAGCACCTGGCCCATTTCCCTCCAAACCCTTCCTATTCACATAGGATAGTCAACATGGCTTTGTGCGTGGGAAATCATATCTCACAAACTTGATTGAGTTTTTTGAAGAAGTAACAAAGAAGATTGATGAGGGCAGAGCAGTAGATGTGATCTATATGGACTTCAGTAAGGCGCTTGACAAGGTTTCCCATGGGAGACTGATTAGGTTAGATCTCACGGAATACAGGGAGAACTAGTCATTTGGATACAGAACTGGCTCAAAGGTAGAAGACAGAGGGTGGTGGTGGAGGGTTGTTTTTCAGACTGGAGGCCTGTGACTGGTGGAGTGCCACAAGGAACGGTACTGGGTCCTCTACTTATTGTTATTTACATAAATGATTTGGATGCGAGCATAAGAGGAACAGTTAGCAAGTTTGCAGATGACACCAAAATTGGAGGTGTAGTGGACAGCGAAGAGGGTTACCTCAGATTACAACAGGATCTTGACCAGATGGGCCAATGGGCTGAGAAGTGGCAGATGGAGACAAAGAGACCTTGGAGTGCAGGTTCATAGCTCCTTGAAAGTGGAGTCACAGGTAGATAGGATAGTGAAGCAGGCGTTTGGTATGCTTTCTTTTATTGGTCAGAGTATTGAGTACAGTAGTTGGGAGGTCATGTTGCGGCTGTACAGGACATTGGTTAGGCCACTGTTGGAATCCTCAAATCCTCCAACCCTGGCAACCCATTCCACAAACGTACCATCATCTGTGTGAAAAAGTTGCCCCTTAGGTCTCTTTTATATCTTTCCCCTCTCACCCTAAACCCATGCCCTCTAATTCTGGACTCCTCCACCCAGGGAAAAGACCTTGTCTATTTACCCTATCCATGCCCATCATGATTTTATAAACCACTATAAGGTCACCCCACAGCCTATAAGACTCCAGAGAAAACAGCCCTGGGCTATTCAGCCTCTCCTTATAGCTCAAATACTCCAACCCTGGCAACATCCTTGGAAATCTTTCTGAACACTTCCAAGTTTCACAACATCCTTCCGATGGGAAGGAGACCAGAATTGCACGCAATATTCCAAATGTGGCCTAACCAATGTCCTGGACAGCCACAACATGACCTCCCAACCACTGTACTCAATACTCTGACCAATTAAGGAAAGCATACCAAACGCCTTCCTCGCTATCCTATCTACCTGCGACTCTACTTTCAAGGAACTATGAACCTGCACTCCAAAGTCTCTTTGTTCAGCAACACTCCCTGGGACCCTACCGTTAAGTGCATTAGTCCTGCTCTGATTTGCTTTTCCAAAATGCAGCACCTCGCATTTATCTGAATTAAACTTCATCTGCCACCCCTCAGCCCATTGACCCATCTGATCAAGATCCCGTTGTACTCTGAGGTAGCCTTCTTTGCTGTCCACTACACCTCCAATTTTGGTGTCATCTGCAAACTTATTAACTATACCTCTTCAGCTCACATCCAAATCATTTGTATCCTGGAACATTAAGCTGCCAGTCCTGTCTATCCCTGAGCCACGTCTCTGTAATTACTGTGATAGCCCAGTCCCATGTTCCTAACCATGCCCTGAGTTCATCTGCTTTCCCTGTTAGGCCCCTTGCATTGAAATAAATGCAGTTTAGTTTATCATTCCTACCTTGTTCTCTGCTTTGTCCCTGCCTGCCCTGAGTGTTTGACTCGCTTCTCTTCTTAACTGTACCAGTCTCAGATTGATCTCTTTCCTCGCTATCTCCCTGGGTCCCACCCCCCACCTTACTAGTTTAAATCCTCCCGAGCAGCTCTAGCAAATTTCCCTGTCAGTATATGGTCCCCTTCCAATTCAGGTGCAATCCGTCCTTCTTATACAGGTCACTTCTACCCCAAAAGAGATTCTAATGATCCAAAAATTGTGAATCCTTCTCCCACACACCAGCTCCTCAGCCATGCATTCATCTGCTCTATCCTCCTATTCCTACCCTTACTCGCCCATAGCACCAGGAATAATCCAGATATTACTACCCTTGAGGACCTCCTTTTTAAATTCCTGCCTAACTCTCTGTAATCTCCCTTCAGAATCTCAACTTTTTCCTTTCCTATGTCATTGGTTCCAATGCGTACGATGACCTCCTGCTGGCCCCTCTCCCCCGTGAGAACATTCTGCACCCTCTCTGAGGCATCCTTGATCCTGCCACCAGGAAGGCAACACACTTTTCTGATTTTCCGCTGCTGTCCACAGAAATGTCTGTCTGTACCTCGGACTAGAGAACACCCTAACAGAATCGATCTCTTGGAACCTGAGATACCCCTCATTGCTTTACAGCCAGTCTCAATACCAGAAACTTGGCTGTTCGTGCTACATTCTCCTGAGAATCCATCACTCCCTACATTTTCCAAAACAAGCATACTTGTTTGAAATGGGGATAGCCACAGAAGACTCCTGCATTACCTGCCTACCTCTCTTACCTTTCCTCGAGTTTACCCATTATTGTGACTTTTCTCCCTTCCTAGAACTGCCATCCATTTCACCCACTTGCTCTTGTAAATTCCTCATTGCTTCTAACTGTCTCTCCAACCGATCCATCCGATCTGATAGGATTCCTAACTAACGGCACTTATTGCAGATATAATCCTTCGTAACACATAAACTCTCTCTTAACTCCCACATCCGACAAGAGGAGCATATCACTCTACTAAAGGTCATTTTTGCTTCTTCCAATCTGCAGACCCAGAAAATGGCCCTGTCTTAACAAAACACTGCTCCAGGCTAACGTAATCCTTATGGTTTATATTTTTAAGTTTAATCAAGAGATATATGTCAATAAAACATATAATCAAGAAAGAACCCACTCTATTCACTACTATAGACTTACAGCTAGGCCCCAAGGCCACACTTAAAACTATTCGCTTATCTGTGTCTGTGCTGTGACCTTTCCCAAACAGGTTCCCCCAAGATTAGTTGTGAATTTCACTGTTTGTTAATTTTCCTAGATACACTCCAATGTCCAGCGATACATGAATTCAAACAGCAAAGGCAGTAACTGTGTAGGTTCACTGCTGTGTCAGGGAGCAGTGTGGGTTGTTTTTGTTTTTTTTCTCTCTCTCTCTCTCCAGCACTGACCTCACCATGTGATGCCTTTGTCTGTTCCTCTCTCTTTTAAAAATGCTGTTGTTTTGGCTTTTTTTCCTCCAAAATTCCAAAACAATGCAACAGCATATCAAACAGTAAGTGCTGATCCTGGAATTCTAGGAAATCACCTCCAACACCTAAACTACCTCAAAAAAGGAGCAGCCTGTTACAGCCAGAAATTTCTCCTGTCATCCATCTTGGATTACCCAGAATCCTTTAAAGAAATAAAATTTGGAAGCATAAAACTAGTCCTACTTGCATCCTTGGCAATTATTGAAAAAGTACTGGAATCAATTATTAAGGAAGTAATAGCAGAACATTCGGAAAATTATCTCATCGAGCAGAGTCAGCATCGGAAAGGGAACTATGTCTGACTAATTTATTCAAATCTTTCCAGGAAGTCTCAACCAATAGACAATAGACAATATGTGCAGGAGTAGGCCATTCTGCCCTTTGAGCCAGAAGCACCATTCATTATGATCATGGCTGATCATCCACAATCAATATCCTGTTCCTACCTTTTTCTCATAACCCTTGATTCCACTATCTTTAAGAGCTCTATCCATCTCTTTCTTGAAAGTATCCAGAGACTTGGCCTCTATTTCCCTCTGGGATAGAGCATTCCATATATCCACCACTCTCTGGGTGAAGAAGTTTCTCCTCAACTCTGATCTAAATGGCCTACTCCTTATTTTTAAACTGTGTCCTTTGGTTCTGGACTCATGCATCAGCGGAAACATGCTTCCTGCCTCCAGAGTGTCCAATCCTTTAATAATTTTATACGTCTCAATCAGATCCCCGCTCATCCTTCTAAACTCAAGTGTATACAAACCCAGTCGCTCCAAGCTTTCAACATATGATAGTCCTGCCATTTCAGGAATTGATCTCATGAATCTACACTGCACTCCCTCAATAGCCAGAATGTCCTCCCTCAAATTTGGAGACCAAATCTGCACACAATACTATAGGTGCAGTCTCACCATGGCCCTGTACAGCTGCAGAAGGACCTCTTTGCTCCTATACTCAATTCCCCTTGTTATGAAGGCCAGCATGCCATTAGCTTTCTTCACTGCCTGCTGTACCTGCAGTCTTGCTTTCATTGACTGATGTACAAAAACACCTAGATCTCGTTGTACTGCCCCTTTACCTAACTTGATTCCATTTAGATAGTATTCTGCCTTCCTGTTCTTACCACCAAAGTGGATAACCATACATTTACCCACTTTAAGCTGCATCTGTCATGCACCCATCCACTCACCTAGCCTGTCCAAGTCACCCTGTATTCTCATAATATCCTCCTCACATTTCACCCTGCTACCCAGTTTTGTATCATCAGCAAATTTGCTAATATTACTTCTAATGCCTTCATCTATATCATTAATGTATATTGTAAACAGCTGCGGTCCCAGCACTGATTCCTGTGGTACCCCACTGGTCACCGTCTGCCATCCCAAAAGGGACCCGTTTATCACTACTCTTTGCCTCCTGTCAGCCAATTTTCAATCCACATCAGTATTTTGCCCCTGATGAGGAAGCCTCAATCAGAGTGATAGAAGGGAATTGGTAAATGTGTTGCTTTCACACTTCCAGAAGGTATTAGCTGCAGTACCTCAGAAAAGGTTAAGTCATAAGATAAGAGCCAATGGTGTTGGAGGTAGCATATTGACAATGGTAGCATATTGACAATGATAGCGAATTGGGGCCAATGAAGGGCTTTTGCCCGAAACATCAATGTTCCTGCTCCTCGGGTGCTGCCTGACCTGCTGTGCTTTTCCAGCACCACTCTAATCTAGACTCTGGTTTCCAGCATCTGCAGTCCTTGTTTTTACCTAATGATAGAGAATTAGCTACTGCAGGAAACAACGAGGGGGTAAGGGGTTCGCTTTCTGATTGGCAGTCTGTGACCAGTGGGATTCCATAGTGATCAGTGCTGGGACCACAACTGTTTACAATATATATGAATGACTTGGAGGAAGGAAGTGAATATACTGTATCCAAATTTGCAAACAACACAAAAATGATCCTACTAAGTGGTGGAGCAGACTCAAAGTAGTCAACTGCCAATTTCTAATGGTCTTATGACTTTGTGAAAACTCATCTCATTCACCTTTAAGGAGGGAATTTACCTGGCTTGGCCAACATTTGATTCCAAACCTACAGCAGTGTGGTTCACTCTTAACAGCCCTCTGAAATGGGTCACTCTGTCAAGGCCAAATAAAGATGGGTAATAAATACTGGCCATTCCAGAATGCAAGAATCAAGAAAGAGAATGGCATCCTTGCTCAACAGATAATTGCCTTTGTTTCAAACCTTGGTCTTGATTTTATTTTTCTTTTGGCTTCCTAGAAATGTACCATGAAGTTAATGTCTATCTTTGAGCCATATCGACAGCAAAAGACTTTCTTTAATTTGAGAGTGTAATCTGCAAGACTATTGAGTATTCATTCCTACCAATGTATAGAGAGAGCAATGTGTATCATTTATAAGATGCACCGCAGCAATTCATTCTTATGTCTCATGATAAGTAGATCAGCACTACTGCCACACAGCACCAGGGACAGAGGTTCGATTTCGGCCTCAGGCAACTGTCTGTGTGGAGTTTGCACATTCTCCCTGTGTCTATGTGGGTTTCCTCCGGGTGCTCCGGTTTCCTCCCACAGTCCAAAGGTGTGCAGATCAGATGAATTGGCCATGCTAAATTGCCCATAGTGTAGGTTATTAGTCTGGGGTAAATACAGGTGAATGGGTCTGGGTGGGTTACTCTTTGGAGGGTCAGTGTAGACATGTTGGGCCAAAGGGCCTGTTTCCACACTGTCGGGATTCTAATTCTAATTCTAAATTCTAAAGAGACACAATATATCAGTGTGCCTTTAAGGGTCATGCTCATGATGTCATTGCATTATATCATGTGACCTTAGAGTATAGATTAGATTACTTAGTGTGGAAACAGGCCCTTCGGCACAACAAGTCCACACCGACCCGCCATCCACCCATACATTTACCCCTTCACCTAACACTACGGGCAATTTAGCATGGCCAATTCACCTGACTTGCACATCTTTGGACTGTGGGAGGAAACCGGAGCACCCAGAGGTAACCTACGCAGACACAGGGAGAATGTGCAAACTCCACACAGACAGTCGCCTGAGGCGGGAATTGAACCCAGGTCTCTGGCGCTGTGAGGCAGCAGTGCTAATCACTGAGCCACCGTGCCACCCTTATCTGTTTCTGTGCTGTGACCTCTCCCAATTGGGTTCCTCCAAGATCAGTTGTAAATTTCACTTTGTTAATTTTTCCAAGACCCACTCCAGAGGTCCAGCGATACAGCAAAGGCAGTAACTGTGCAGGTTCACTGCTGTGTCAGTTAGCTGTGTGGGTTTCTTTCTCTTTCTCGCTGTCTCTTTCCCTTGCACTGACTGTCCATGTGCTGCCTTTGTCTGTTCCTCTCCCTTTTAAAAGTGCTGTTGTTTTGACTTTTTTTTCTCTCAAGTTCCAAAACAATGCAACAGCATATAAAACAGTATTTGCTGTTCCTCGAATTCGAGCAAATCACCTCCAACACCTAAAATACCTTAAAAAAAATGGAACAGTCCTCTTACAGCCAGAAATTCTTCCCATCCTCCATCTTGGATTACCCAGAATCCAAGAACATTAAAAGATCATATACACCATCTTGCCTCAGATCACTGAAGCATCACAATATAAAGATCACATTTTCCATCTTACCTCAGATCACTTGAATCCTCATATAATATTGAAAGTATGCCGCTCTCTTTTCAATGTTGTCATCATTGTCATTGGTGTATTGTGAGGGACATCTTTTAACATGGGAATGCTTTTGCACATCAGCGGACACACAACCCTCGACAGAAAGTAGGTCCAGTTCCAGCAGCAAAGAAACCTCGATGATTGGGGATCTCTCTATTGCTGTGCAGCTGCTGATATCAGATGGATATCCTTCACCTGAATCACTGTTAAGGACATGCTTTGGATTTCTCTTTGTCTGGTCCCTCCCCTCTGACCGTACCATCATAGGTGGCCATGCCAGGAGCTGATAATTTCCGATGGCATTGCTCTCAGACTCAATGGAACACTCAAGCCTTTCCCCCACAGCAAGGTGGCAATCCATGGAATGGTAACCTGTTGTAACCTATTAACTTAATATTAGCCCAGCCTCTGATGTGATTGTAATGTCAGGTTTGTACATAATGGTAGCTGTAGCAAATTTTTCAATACCCTGAGATCCACACCTGTTTTTTTTAATGTTACAAAGAATAAAATAAGTATTGCCACATCAGGAAGCAAATCCACATCACTTACCAAGGATTCTGCAACAGCACCTTCCAAATCCAAGGTCTCTATCATCTGAAAGGACAAGGGAATCATTTGAACATCTGCAAGGTTCTCTCCAAGTCACACATATCCTGTTTTGGAACTATAACACCATTCCTTTGCTTTTGCTCAATCAAAATCCTGGAACTTCCTTCTTAACAACACTAAGTGTATCAACCCAAGGACTGCAGTGTTTCAAGGCATTGCTCATTCCTCACCTTAATGAGGGCTGTTAGGAATGGGAAGCCAACGCAGGTTTGACCAGTGACACCCAAAACTGAAAAATAAATAAAATCTCACTTCGGAATTGCTTCCTTTCCCAGCATGCAGTTCTCAGTATAATCTCATTTATAGTCATGCCATAATATTACAGAATCACAGAAGTGTTGCAGCATAGAAGGAGACCATTTAGCTCACGGTAGCTCAATTCCTGCTTCTTTCCCATACCCTTGCACATTATTTTTATCCATATAATCATCCAAGGCCATGTTGAATACCTCAGTTAAACCTGCCTCCACCATTCTTCTAAGCAGAGCATTCCAAACCCCAATTACTTGGAGTCATAGAGATGTACAGCATGGGAACAGACTCATCGGTCCAACTCGTCCATGCTGACCAGATATCTGAAATTAATCTAGTCCCATTTGCCAGCACTTGGTCCATATCCCTCTAAACCCTTCCTATTATATCCCTATCCAGATATCTTTTAAAGCTTGTAATTGTACTAGCCTCCACCACTTCCTCTGGTAGTTTATTCTGTACATACACCATCCTCTGCGTGAAAAGATTGCCCCACAGGCCCCTTTTAAATCTTTCCCTTGTCAGTCTAAACCTATGCCCTTTAATTCTAGACTCCCCCACCCCAGGGAAAAGATCTTGCCTATTTTATAAACCAGTGAAAAATGATTTACATCACTTTACCCTTGCTTCTTTTGCCAATCATTTTAAATCTATGCCCTCTCAATCTTGTTCCTTTTACGATACTTTTAATCTTTCCCTTGTCAGTCTAAACTTATGCCCTTTAATTCTAGACTCCCCCACCCCAGGGAAAAGATCTTGCATATTTTATAAACCAGTGAAAAATGATTTACATCACTTTACCCTTGCTTCTTTTGCCAATCATTTTAAATCTATGCCCTCTCAATCTTGTTCCTTTTACGATACTTTTATGTGTACTGAATATCATTAACTTCAGAATAGGCTACAATACTTAGTTCTATTTAGGGCAACATCATTTAGACACTAATTCGGCTTCCACTGTCGTGAGAAAAACATTTACTTCATTCCAAGCTCCCATTTTAATCTCTTTCAGAAACATTTGTTCCGAATTTAACTAGTCTTTTGTTAGGGTCAAGTTCCCCCTTTTGTTCCCAAGTACATTTTTGGTGCCATTTTCTAGTTACACACCAGGTTAAGTAATTTTGCTCCTGAATATGATATGAACACATAGAGCAATCTTTCAAATTGTTCAAGCTTCCTCAAAATCAAATGTACAATTTCCTTAATGTCACAAATGGTATTAAGAAGAATTCTAGCCTATCCATGTTGTCATCTTTTTGTTGTGTATTGCACTAAGACATAACATGTCTAACTGTGACAGCCATTATTGAACTAATTTTATATATAGCTCCCCAACACAGTGCAACTGAACGGCCAATATAATAAAATACTCAGATCTTGCAATATTCCATGAATAGAAAGACAGATCCATAAATACTGAATGGTCTGCTACTATTCATACATCCGTGTAATTTAATTGTTCATTAAAGTTTAGGTTGGTTCCCACAGATGGGAAGAGAGTCATTTGGTCCCATTATATCGGAGAAAAATAAATAAGCTAATGAGAATTAATTTCTTTATTAGGGAAACTTTTGGAAAATATTTTAACATGTGCTCACTTTGAGAGTTTGGTCGTTACTTTTGGGCAACTTAACATGGCTTTAGAATACAACCTAACCTAACTGAATTTTTGATAAATTGATAAATACAACTGCATCCTGCTTTAAAGAAACAACCAGACTGATAAAGATTGCCTCCTTGATGTTGTGTGCTTTGAATTTGAAAAGTGCCTAATAATGCGCTGTACAATTGGCTATTAAAAAATGTTTCTTAAAGAATTCAAAGAATTTAGAATGGGGTAGTTAGCTGATTGGGATCATTATGCAGCATTGTTGAGGAATAAATCATATGGACCTAACCACAAGCAAAGATCCAGAGGGCTTCCAGCTGCTGTTCATCATTCCTTTTCATGATATGGAGGAGTGTTTAAATAGAACCATTGTTAAATTTGTATCTGATAGAAAATGTGCACAGTGGTTAGTAATTCAGACCAAATCAGTCAGACAGATAAATTGCAGGTTGAACAGATAAAATTAGGTGCATGTGCCAGTTATTACTTATTGTGAGCAAGTGCCATGCCATGAACCTGGGTCCATAGGCATACTGCGCAAGAATACATGTTCGAGATAATATGTGAGGAAAGTGGTCTGCAGGTGATCATGCCTTAAGGATGCAGCAATGTTAGACAGTTACAGGAAAGGATTTAGAGTTTTTGGATTTATGTCCAGGCTTTGACACACACTAACTGTATTATGTTCTATTTTAGAATTGGTAAAAGTGATTGGTGCTTTGGACAGGGCATAATGGCAGGTGACTCAATTGATTTTTGTTTTAATAATTCATGGGCTGAATGTCTAGGTCAGCATTTATTGCCCACGGTAGAGGTGGGTACTGCAGATGCTGGAGATTAGAGTCAAGATTGGAGTGGTGTTAGAAAAGCACAGCAGATCAGGCAGCATCGGAGGAGCAGGAAAATCGACATTTCGGGCAAAAACCCTTCATCATTTATTTCCCATCCCTAATTGCCCAGAAGGCAGTTAAGAATCAACCACATCACTGTGGAGCTGGACCAGGTAAGGACATCAGTTTTCTTCCCTAAGGACCATTAGTGAACCAGACGGGGTTATCCGAAAATCGACAATCATCGTCACTGAACTCTTAATTCCAGATTTTTATTGAATTCAAATTCCACCTCTGCCATGGCATGATTTGACATTGGGTCCCCAGAACATTACCTAGGATCTGGATAACATCACTGGGCTGTCACCTTCACAGATCATGCTCTTGGTTTTGAGGATCTGCCTCATGCACTAAAGTTCTTACCTTTAAAAAAGATAGGCTTACAGTAGATATGTCAGAAGTTTATAAAATGATAAATGGATTACATACAGTCCCATAAGAGAGGTTGTTTGAAATAGCTTTTAAAAGGAAAGCTAGAGATCATGATCCTGATTTTTAAAAATTATTTATTCATTTTTGTGGGATGTGGGTGTCACTGGCTGGCCAGCATTTATCGCCCATCCTTAGCTGTCTTTGACAGGGTGGTGTGAGTTGCCTTCTTGAACTGTTGCAGACCACCTGCTGTGGGATGACCGACAATGCCCTTAGGTAGCGCTGCTGAAGTCATACCACCTGATGAATGAGCAGCGCTCTGAAAGCTAGTGCTTCCAATTAAACCTGTTGGACTATAACCTGGTGTGTGATTTTTAACTCAGATGCCAATGTGATTGTTCCTGCCTGAGATAAAAGCCTAGATTAAATAAGCTGGATACGGGTAAAATTATCACTCCTTAAAATAGGTATTGCCTGACTCTGATAGGAATGATTCCAAGTGCAACGTGGCCGGTGGGAAAACATGCAGCAGTCGTGGGCGCTGGGTAAATGCGATCGACCGACCGAGGATCTGTGAGTATAAATCTATCAGTGTTATGGCAGGATAGGGAGATCTGCGGGGACCCTGGGGTCTCTCATTAATCAGTATATGATAGACAAACATTCACTCATTAGACAGATGAGAAAGAGTGGGTCGGATCTGTGCAGACCTTAGATCAACAGCGAAATTGGCTCATGGGCGAAAAGAAAGATAAAGACCAAGAAAATAGGTGTCCTTTTGGTCCATCAATTGACTGGCCTCATAGGTCAGACTTTGGAATTCACAAAGAAATGGAGCGACTTCAATCCCAACTGAGGGAACTGGAAAAGAAAAATCAGTTCCTAGAGGATAGTCAATGGGGATCATGGTGATCTTATAATGCCCGGGAAGGCCCAGTTGCACGCCTTGGACCATTGGACGACACTCCCGAGGGAATTCACCCGGCCCCAATAACTCGCAGTGGGGAAGGGGCTAACGCAAATGTAAAATATAAGCTGTTTACACCAGGTGAATTGCAGCCAATTGTAGCTTTCCTGGGTCGCTTCCAGCCCTGCAGTAATAATGCAAAGGTTTGGGCTGAATTAGATACCATCTGGGTGGGCGACCAACTACATTTAAGGGATATCCACCAACTGGTCCAGGCTGCATGCTCCCAGTGGTGTCTACTATCTGATGGGTCTTACATAGCCGATGCCGCACAGAATGAGGTGAAGATTATAGGAGAGGCAGATGGACCCAGGGCACCCCTATTAAAGGAGATATCGAGGTTTAGCAAGAGCCCTTCAACAGATTTAAGGCCGAAATCCAGTGTGTTATGGGGAAACCGCCCACCAATTGGGCAAAAATAACAAACACCAAACAACAGAAGGGGGAGGGCGCCTCCAAATATGGAGAATGACTTTTTAGGATCTATTCAGAATGCTCAGGGATTCCCCAGACAGTCCACTCTGACCAGGCGTTCATTCAGGCTCTCAAGGACAGGCTGTCTCCCGCACACCAGGCAGTCCTAAAAATGGGGGCCGTCGTTCTCTAAGACTATGACGTCTGGGTAGAATGGGCAACAGGCGTTAAGGAGGACACAAGAGGAAAACCCCTACCGTGCTCATAAAGCAGGAAAACCTAGGTGCTGTCACAAAAACAAAGTCCAGACCCACGTGTCATAATTGCGGCAAGATGGGCCACTTTGTCTGGGATTGCAGGGGGAGGAAACAGAGCAACAGGAAGCCCACTTGTGTCTGTCAGTACAGTGGCAAAAGGGGCCACTCTGAAGGCACTTGTTGGGAAAAGCACGGCAAACCAACAAACACCGAGAGTACATCGGATTGACGTCCGGCAGCCCTCATGGGCACAGGTGACAAGGAGGGAAGGATTTACGTGACTGCACTGGCAGGGGCCAGACAGTGTGAGATGCTAGTGGACACAGGGGCCTCCATATCTACTACTGACCTACCCCTGCCCACAACTAACAAAATGAATTATGTGAAGGGGATTAATGGACAACGAACCCTTGCATACTTGAGTGAGACCACTGTAGCAGAAATCAATAACCTGTATATACCGATGCAATTTTATGTATATAAAAATAATGAAGGAACTATTATGGGAAATGATTTAATGAAGGAGTACAAAGTCCTTATAGACTGTAAGAAAGGTGAATTAATCTGGCCCCGTCCCGATGGGAGAAAGGACAAAATGGGGACTTATGCGAGCTGCTTGAGCACTATCCAAGTCGCCTCCTCTACGGGACGAGATTGGCAGCTCGAGGACAATGGCTTTGGGGCCATTTGTGCCTCCATCCCAGGGGCATGCGCGGAAATTAAATCAGATACAGGTTTGATTAAAATCAACCCCATAATCATGGAGGGACCGGAACACAAGCCACATCGCCAATACCCCATAAAACTAAAGGCCAGAAGGGCCGTTGTGGAAATTGTGGAAGGATTAGTGGCGAGGGGAATTCTCCGAGACACTATGAGCACTACTAATTCCCCACATGGCTGGTCAGTAAACCTGATGGAAGTTATCATCTCATTATCCATTATACAGCCTTAAACAGGGTCACTCCTAAACTACAGTCTATAGTCGTCAGTCCATCCACAATCTTAAATGGGCTCTCCCCTTCCCACAAAATCTTTACCATACTGGATATTGCGAATGGATTCTGGTCCATCCCCCTCCATCGTGACTCGCAAGATAAGTTTGCATTTACTGTCGGGGATAAACAGTACATCTGGACCAGACTTCTCTAGGGATTCCATAATAGTCCAGCCATCTTTCACCATGTAATGTGTGAGGCACTCAGGGAGATCGACCTGCCCCACGGCAGTATGATACTCCAATACATTGGTGACATCCTCCTGGCTTCTGAATCCAAACTAAAACATCAGGAAGTGCTGTACTTAGTCTTGAAACACTTGCAGGAAGGAGGGTTAAAAGCCAGCCCAAAGAAAGCTCAAATTGGGAAAACTAGCGTTTTTTACTTCAAACATCTAATTTCCCAAGGCACGAAAGAAATGCCTGTAGACAGGAAGACAGCTATACAACAGGTGCCAAGGTCCGTGACAGTCCGTGGTGTGAGAAAGGTCTTGGGTTTGTTCAATTACTGCAGGAACTTTATCCCTGAGTTTGCCAAAGTTGTCAAGCCCATACAACGATTGGTAAAAGGGGGTAAACCTGTAACAAACCCCATTGACTGGGGACTGGAGCAAGATGACAAAACTGAAAACCGAGTTAATGTCAGCACCAGGACTGGGATTACCAGATGCTCGTAAAAACTTCCACATTTACTGCAACGAAAAGGGAGGTTTTTACTCGGCAGTAGTCACGAAGCTCCATGGCAATAAACAGTGACCTATAGGGTACTACTCTAGTACTGAGGGTCCCGTAGTGAACGGCTTGCCCAGATGTATAGCTGCTTTAGACTGTGCCTCATGGGCTGTCAGGGTCAGTCAGCCTATTGTGATGACAGGGAATATTGCTTTACATACCAAACTCACCCTTGTAGAAATGTTAAATATGGGAAAATTACGCTTGGTTTCTAACATGAGAGGGGCAAAATGGGAGGCTGTTCTTTTGCCACCAACCAAATCCATTACCATAGTACGAGATACCCAGGAAAACTCAGCAGAAGGGATATTAGGTGATGGTGAACCACACGTCAACGATGAAGTGGAGGAAAGTGGGATAAAGGATGTACCCATGGAGGCACCAGATGAGACCCTGTTTGTGGATGGCTCATGGAAATATGTAGATGGTTTGGCACGAACGGGATGGGCAGTAGTGAACATGGAACTATGAGTTGTCCAAGTGGGCAGAATAGAGGGAGGCCTCTCAGCCTAGGTTAGTGACCCTCACCAGGCCTTCACTGAGGCGACAGGGAAGAGGGTTAACATTTACACTGATAGTAGATACGCATTCGGGATTGTCCATGATTACATGACCGTTTGGGGAAGACAGGGATTTGTCACCACAGGGGGCACCCCTGTTAAGCATAGGCAGATAATAAAGACCTTACTGGAGGCCAGCGAGTTCCCATCAGAGGCTGCATTGTTAAAGGTCAAGGCCCACCAGAGGGAACCAGGTAAACAGAATCCCAAGTGGCACATTTTTAGGGGAAACCAGGCAGCTGACAAAGCTGCTCAATCAGCCCTAGAGACAGAAGACATCCATCCTTTGTTTGCCATCTTTGCTGAGGATGACCCCACCATAATCATTTCCCAACTGCACGCTGATATCCCTGAGTGTGAATGTGCCAGGTGGAAAGTGCAGGGGGCTATGCCAGACGAGAAAGGTGTCTGGAGATTGAATGACAAAGTCCTGGCCCCTACGTGCATCCAACATACTCTAATGTAATTACACCTACTTCAATCCAAACAGTCCATCACTGAGACTGAGCGATTCTTTATGATCACCTCCTCTGCCTATGGGACTGCTAAGGTTGCTAGGGAACTGATCAATGTGGCCTCAACCTTGGAAAGGCTGGCTAATGAGACTGCCGATGGCTTTGCAGCTGTTAGTACAGCCATCTCCGAGGTGTCAGCTGAGGTTATTGCCACCCTTACTGTTGTGTTGCAGAACCGTTTGGCCCTTGACTATTTGCTAGCGGCACAATGTGACACCTGTGCTGTTATTGGTCCCGAGTGCTACACATACATTCTGGATGCCTCGGGCAATATATCTAACCTAGAGGATCACACCTGGAGCCTGGAGGCTGATAAGGTCTGGCAGGAAGGAAAACAGTTTCATGATTATAATCCCCTAGGGTGGCTAGGATGGCTGCAAGGTGGATCTCGGGGCTTGTACCTTTTACATGTCTTCATCAAGTTCATTGTTATTGCCATCGCTTGTTACGTTGTTATAGCTGTCCTTAACTCATGTTGTAAAGTTTTGACAGTGAGAATTATGCCGGGTGCTAGCCTCCACATTGAGTCACCCCATTTCTGACCCCACTGATGATTATTGGATGTAGGTGGTCTGTTCGTCATGTCTCCTGCATGTCTCGGACCACAAGGGGGGACTGAAAACAGAAACTAACTAAAAAAGAAATACTTACAGAACTCAACGGCGTGGTATGTCACTCCCAGAATCAGCGATTTCTGTGCACATGCGCAGAACACGAGAAACTATCTTTCGCGGGCTTTTGTTGTACACATCATCCAGACCATAAAAACTGAAGTACCTGTTGTTCAGGGAGAGATGGCGTGGTCAAGTCCATGGTTAGGGTCAGAATTGCGCTGCCCCTCCCAAAAGCTTTTGATTTAATAAATTTGATTGACTTGCTTCTAAAGTTGAGTTTTATAAATATTACTACAGCAGGAAGTCATGGAGCCATAGTACGTTGTGGGCTGATTGCCATCTCACAATGCCTGAGCAATTGACCACACAGTATGGACCTCACTATATGTTGTGACTGCTCAGAAAGAAGTCCAGGGAAGGAAAATGTTGGGCAAATGGCATAGCAAGGCAACATGCAGCAGGTTTGGAAGGTAAATCTCAAAGTACATAAGGACTCTAGACATCAATGGACTGTATTCAGATTTTTTTTTTATATTCCAGATTTTTAGCCATATAATTATTGTGGACACAAAAGCAGGTCAGAGGCTAGGAATCCTGGAGCATGTAACTCACTTCCTGACTTCTCAAAGGCTGTCCATCAACTACGAAGCACAAGTCAGGAGTGTGATGGAATACTCTCTATTTGCCTGGCTGAGTGCAGCTCCAACAACACAAGTTTGACACCAGATAAGCCCATATGATTGGCACCACATCCACTCCCTCCACACTAATGCACAGTAGCAGCATTGTGTACAATCTACAAGATGCACTGCAGAAATTCAGCATCTTCCAAACGCACAACCACTACTACCTAGAAAGGAAGAGCTGCTGACACATCAGAAAAGCACCATATTCAAGTTTCCTCCAAACCACTTACCATCCTGACTTTGAAACAATGAAGTGGCAGCTCTGCGAGCGGCAATTTTAGTGCTAAAGAATAGCTTCTACTTACTGGTGAAGGAGTAACCATCTGAGGCAGCCTTTTGGCAGAGTCAGAAGTTCAGTTAATTGCTACAGGTTTCCTTGCATTTGAAGTGCTCTTGCAACCACAGTATTTATATCATTAATTGGAACAGGCAATCCAATTTGCCATAGGGTTCAAAATCAGTCAGTACTACAAGGAAACATACAGGTATCTTCTCTCATGTTTGGTTTGGAAGGCACCAAGGTGATGTCATCATCCTTATCAAGGACATTGCCGCTTACCCTTGTGGAACACAAGATATCACTCATGCTTTTCCTAACCTGCATCCAGATTCTTGTGTGGGGCTGATGGGCCGAATGTGCAATGCTATGTGCAACCTCAATCAAAGAATGGTTGAGATGGTGGTGGCCTTTCTTTGCTGTGCCAAGGGGAAAAGATCTCCCTTCTTTTCTGGACAAACAGACTAGACCGAATAAAATATGGGCCTTACTGTGAGACATCTCTGGGATTCTGAGAAGGCCAGCACTGGCTCCAACAATGCTCCTGGCTTAGAATGAGTGTAGTGTTGTCTAAATACCCCTCAAATATGATGTCCCAGGTCTTCAATCCAAGGAGGTACTAACGGGGGTGAGAGTTTACTGCCTGCCACTGGCCTATATGATTTGCCATTTAATTCACTCAAATAGCTGAATAATAGAGTTGAAAACTGCAACATTGTGTATGAAAACCTGAAACCATACCCACAACCAAGTGAAGTTACACACACTTTCAGGCCCTCCTTATAGATTTAGAATCTATAATAGAATAGACCCAAGGAAACATATATGTTCACAGAAAGTTGCTGTCTGGAATGTACTAGCAATCATTTGGTGAGTACTGAGTTAACCTAGTCCAATCTTAACTCTCTATAAGTGAATATCTTTTGTGTGAGATAAAATAAGGCCCAAGAATCTGTCAGAAGGGAAACTTCGTAAATTCCTCAGATGACAGAATCGAGTAGCTTGCCAGTCAGCTTGATAATTATGAGCCTTGGGGAAACCATGATGTTCTGGAAATTTCTCAATTGTTTTAGGTAGAGAAAGAGGACTTTTCCTGAATTTGATTACAGATTTTATTTCCTGCTGTTTCCAAAAGGGTTTGTTCTCAGGATGTGCCCAGCAGTCTCAGGTCTGTCCAAGCTGCTATCAGATTATAATCGTGGGCACTTTTTTTGAACTACTACGGTTCTTTGGTATTTATAGTTCCCATGAGAACAATAGTTTGGTGGCTATGTTTCTGGACTATTAATTCAGAAGCCTGGAGAAAGTTTAAATGTCAGTACACAGTTGGAGAATTTAAGTTTAGTTCATAAACCTGAAATAAAAAGTTACTATAAGTAGTGGTGATTATGAAACTACCAGATTGTTACAAAATAAACATCCGATTCACAAATATCCGTTAGGGAAGGACTAGCCTGTATCTGAAAAATAGTGGACACTTAACTGCTCTCTTGAAATGGCCCAACAATAGTTATATAAAAATTGCTACTACAATTCATAATGCCTCTGATTTTCCAATATCTTCAGAGGCAAAAGATTGGAGTGTATCAGAAGTCCCATTGCATGCACATGCAGAGTACATCATTGGGAATTTAATGGTCTAATTATCAGTTTTACACTGCCCAGACCTGCTGTGTAATTCTCTACAACAGTAGGAGGTTGTGTTATAGATCTGTTTATAATCTCAAACGTCCCAGATAATTGCTTGTTTCTGGGTAAAGGACTTAATTGCAGGCATAGGACCAGGTCAACAGATGGTGATAGTGAAACAGAACTGGAAGTAGCTGGATCACAGAATTCATGAAGGTCTGCTGAAAGAATTTTCATGTTTAAATAGATTTTCAAATGGTCTCTAACTCTCCAGGATGGTTTAAAAGTTAGAATTTGTTTGAACTATCTACTTGTGACTCCACTTTCAAGGAGCTATGAACCTGCACTCCAAGGTCTCTTTGTTCAGCAACACTCCCTAGTGTATAAGTCCTGCTAAGATTTGCTTTCCCAAAATGCAGCACCTCACATTTATCTGAATCAAATTCCATTTGCCACTTCTCAGCCCATTGGCCCATCTGGTCAAGATCCTGTTGTAATCTGAGGTAACCCTCTTCGCTGTCCACTACACCTCCAATTTTGGTGTCATCTGCAAACTTACTAAATCTACCTCTTGTGTTCACATACAAAACATTTATGTAAATGACAAAAAGTAGAGGGCCCAGCACTGATCCTTGTGGCACTCCACTGGTCACAGGCCTCCAGTCTGAAAAACAACCCTCCATCACCACCCTCTGTCTTCTACCTTTGAGCCAGTTCTCCCTGTATTCCATGAGATCTAACCTTGCTAATCAGTCTCCCATGGGAACCTTGTTGAACGCCTTACTGAAGTCCATATAGATCACATCCACTGCTCTGCCCTCATCAATCCTCTTTGTTACTTCCTTAATAAACTCAATCAAGTTTGTGAGACATGATTTCCCACGCACAAAGCCGTGTTGACTATTCCTAATCAGTCCTTGCCTTTCCAAATAAATGTACATCCTGTCCCTCAGGATTCCCTCCAACAACTTGCCCACCACCGACGTCAGGCTCACTGGCTGTTCAGAGCTGGTCAGTTGTTAGCAGAGAATCCAAAAGAAACACTAAATGGAAGAAAATGTTACAGGAGAGAGAGAGATGTCAGAGAGATTCAGATGGAACACCTTCTTCCATGTGGCTGTTTTTGATTGTACCTTTTTTGCCAAGGGGTGTTTATGGGGATTATTGTAGGAATTTGGAACAGCATCATTAAGCTGGTGTAATCTGTTGGGTTTTCGGACAGGTTAAGTTTTATGTTCTCTATTGTTTGTGTTTCATTTGAAAATCTTGCAAATAAATTGTTTTAGAACATAGAAAAATACAGCGCAGTACAGGCCCTTTGGCCCTCGATGTTGCGCCGATCCAAGCCCACCTAACCTACACTAGCCCACTATCCTCCATATACCTATCCAATGCCCGTTTAAATGCCCATAAAGAGGGAGAGTCCACCACTGCTACTGGCAGGGCATTCCATGAACTCACGACTCGCTGAGTAAAGAATCTACCCCTAACATCTGTCCTATACCTACCACCCCTTAATTTAAAGCTATGCCCCCTCGTAATAGCTGACTCCATACGTGGAAAAAGGATCTCTTGGTCAACCCTATCAAAACCCCTAATCATCTTGTACACCTCTATCAAGTCACCCATAAACCTTCTTTTCTCCAATGAAAACAGCCCCAAGTGCCTCAGCCTTTCCTCATACGATCTTCCTACCATACCAGGCAACATCCTGGTAAACCTCCTCTGCACCCGTTCCAGTGCCTCCACATCCTTCCTATAGTATGGTGACCAAAACTGCACACAATACTCCAGATGCGGCCGCACCAGAGTCTTATACAACTGCAACATGACCTCAGGGCTCCGGAACTCAATTCCTCTACCAATAAAAGCCAGTACGCCATATGCCTTCTTCACCGCACTATTTACCTGGGTGGCAACTTTCAAAGATCTGTGTACATGGAGACCAAGATCCCTCCGCTCATCCACACTACCAAGTATCCGACCATTAGCCCAGTACCCCTTCTTTTTGTTACTCTTAAAACTAAGTGGTTGGGCTAGCCGCATTGCTCCTAGAATATCCATTTTACACTTGCTTAAAACAACTAGCAAAGTTAGGGTCTGGGCTACTTTCATGAAATATTTTGAGGGGGTCTAACCTGGTCCTTAACGTCTCTCGCAGCAAGTTGGAAATGGCGAGATGCCTGACACTGTCCATGCACCATATTATCAGATAATCAGTTGAGGAACACCTAACCAAGTTGATCCACACTATCCAGTTTATCCTTGTTATCGAAACGCACCTGATGTTCCTTTACTTGCTGGTGTTGAGCAGAGTTTTTGGTCAGAAGTCACAGGTTCCTCAATGCCCGATATTTCAGAGTATTGTGTGCAGTTTTGGTCTCCCTACCGAAGAAAGAATATGGTTGCCTGCAATGGATTGCAGCAAACGTCCATTCAGCTGCTACCTGGGATGGCAGGACTGTCATATGAGTTGAAGTTGATTCGACAGAACCTGCAGTCACTAAAATTTAGAAGAATGAGAGGGAAGCTGATTAAAATGTACAATATTCTGACAGGGTAGACTGACTAAATTGAAGGAGAATGTTTATCCGGGTTGGAGAATCTGGAACCAGGGTCAATCTCAGGATAATGGGCAGGTCCTGTAGGACTGAAATGAGGAAACATTTCTTCAACGAGAGGGTGGTCAACCCATGGGATTTGCTACCACAGAAAGCTGTAAAGGCCAAGTCACTGAATATATTCAATGAAGAGATGGATAATTTTTTTTAGATATTAAAGGAATATGGAGAAAAAGCAGGAATTTAGGATTAAGATAGAAGATCAGCCATGAATGGCAGAGCAGGCTGAAAGGACGAATGGTCTACTCTTACTCCTAGTTTCCATATTGCTATCATCAACTTTTATAGGCCTTCCCAGTTGTACGTACATCAGAGGGCATGTAGACCTGCATGATTAGCTTCATTGTCGGCTCACTGATAAGGTTGGGACAGGAAATCTAGACTTTGGGGATGAGGGGCGGGATGGAGTCAGTAATGTGTTGCACAGTTACAATAGGCTCACCACTGACTGGCAGATCTGGATCAATGAGACTTTTATTCCTGATGAAGAGCTTTTGCCCAAAACGTCGATTTCGCTGCTCGTCGGATGCTGCCTGAATTGCTGTGCTCTTCCAGCACCACTGATCCAGAATCTGGTTTCCAGCATCTGCAGTTATTGTTTTTACCTCAATGAGAATAAAGCTAAATGAACTACCAGACATAGCAATGGATTCAAACATGACATTGACAAACCCTGCCCGGTCAATCTGACAAGTACAGCTCCCTAAATCATGAACTCTTGTCAAAATTGGGAAAGCTGTCCCACAGATTAATCAAGCATGACACAGTCATTCTCATAGTCAAAGTGTGGTCTCACCAACACCCCATAGTAAGTTTTAATAAACCTGTTTGGATATGTTATGACATACTTCCTGGACAGGTCGTTCTTGATCCTGGATTTCACCGAGAGACACTGACATTGTGCCACAAGAGCCCTCACCAAGGCTTGATATTATTGCAGCAAGACGTTTTTACTCCTATACTCAAATCCTTTTCTGATAAAAGCAAAATTACTATTTGCCTTCTCAATTGCTCGTTATAACAGCATATTGACTCTCAATGAATCATGCACAAAGACACCCAAGTCCTTTTGAACAAAGAACAAAAAACATTTACAGCCCAGGAACAGGTCCTTTGGCCCTCCAAGTTTGAGACGATCCAAATCTACTGTCTAAATCTGTTGCCCAATTCCTAAGCATCTGCTCCCTACCTATTCATGTATTTGTCCAGACACATCTTAAATGAATCTACCGTGCCTGCCTCTACCACCTCTGCTGGCAACGCGTTCCAAACGCCCACCACCCTCAGTGTGAAGTATATGCCGCGTGTATCTCCCTTAAACTGTGCACCCCTCACATTGAACACGTGACCTCTCGTTATTGAATCCTTCACCCTGGGAAAAAGCTTATCTCTATCCATCCTGTCTATACTCTTCATGATTTTGTAAACCTCAATCAGGACCCCCCTCAATCTCCTGTTTTCTAATGAAAACAAACCTAACCTACTCAACCTCTCTTCATAGCTAGCACCTTCCATACCAGGCAATATCCTCGTAAGACTTCTCCGCAACTTCTCCAAAGCGTCTACATCCTTTTGGTAATGTGGCGACCAGAACTGTGCACAGTATTCTAAATGAGGCTGAACCAATGTCTTGTACAATTTTAACATGACTTGCCATCTCTTATATTCAATATGCCGTCCACTGCTCCATTCCCAACCCACTACCGCACATTGCTCCATCCCCATCCCACTCCCTCTCACTGCTCCATCTCCATCCCACTCCCTCTCACTGCTCCATTCCCAACCCCTACCGCACATTGCTCCATCCCCATCCCACTCCCTCTCACTGCTCCATCTCCATCCCACTCCCTCTCACTGCTCCATTCCC
>NC_057741.1:3617929-3643741 GCF_004010195.1 Chiloscyllium plagiosum
GTTGGGGGGGTGGGGGATGAGTTTGGGGGTGTGGGGGTGATGGAGGAAGTGACGCGCCCCGGTGTCTGTCGCGTGTTGATGACGCGCAGCGCCGCCCTCCCTGCTGCTGGTCAGTGTTGAGGCCGTTGCCGCTTCACCATGAGGGAGACTCCGCTCTCAAACTGTGAGCGGCAGTTTATTCTTCAGGCTATCGCCGAGAAACAGGTACCACCCGAGTCAGTATCCTGTGTTCAATCTCAGCCCAGTGTGGTGTCCGTTAGTTTTTGTTGACGCTGGCCTTTGATTCTGCCCCGAGGTGGGAGGTGAGCGTGGAGGTTGGGGTCGGGGTGTGGACTGCCCTGCCCTGCCCTACCCTACCCTGCCCTGCCCTGCCCTGCCCTGTGCCCCAAGCCCCGGTTGGTGGAGCTGGTCTGCGCTGTCGTGTGCCAATACATAATGAAGGCGTGGAGATGAAATGGGATGCTTTGTTGACATGGTCAGTGGGCTGTGTGCCAGTGCTGTGTGTGAGGAGAAGGTGTGCTTTGAATACTGAACAAGTGCTTATTATGTGGCAAGAACTGGTGACCTTTGGTTTGTGTACTGAAAGCTCTGTGTTAGTGTCCAGAGTTAGGGTATGTGTGTTCATGTGAATAAAGGGCTTAGTGTTATTGCAGAGTGTATAGTGGGTGGAGTGCAGAGTGTTCAGTGAGAGTGGGGAAGGACAGGGATATTCCGTGTCAGTGTAGGGGTCCTCTGTTGTGAAAGAGATTTTTGAGGGTAAGAGGTGGCTAATGTTCTTAGTGCTTCAGGACCTTAACCACGAAACTGATGAGAGAGAGCAGGATTGGTTCAAATGCAGCAAGAATTGTGTGGCTTCAGCCCTCCATTTTCCCTGTCAATGTTAAATTCTCCAGTGAGTATCTGTGAATGAGGGATCCCGGTAGACTGCTCACAATCTTGCCAGGGTTTGATGTGTGGGTGACTCATGTGAATTCTCAATCGCCATTAAATTTTGTGAGTAAGTGGCTTGTTAATGAATCTAATTGCCGTCCCACTACAAGAGTAGAGTAAGATCCTCATTTTGACTCCCTCCAATGCATGCAACTAATTTGGGAGCATTTTCCCTGATGTCAGGATATGGGTGCTTCCATTCTGTTCTCTGGGCTTGTTTAGATCTTGGTCTGTGCTGTGAAGATTTTCATTGTTGATGTGAATTATCCTCAAAAAATCTAGGAAGTTTCAGAGGTGACATCTTTTCTCAAGTTATTTTTTTAAAATAAACAAAGCATTCGTATCTTTATAATAAACCCTTGGAAGCCCCAAAATGGTTCATATTAATTTTGCAGTGTCGTCACTTGAAGTTTTATAAGTGAATATGGCTGCTAATTTGTTTGTCTGTTCCACTAGACTTCCCTTCCAATCAATTCTGGCCAGCTCCTCCCTCATGTCTTTGTAGATATCTTTACTCAATTGTAATACTGTTACATTTGATTCCAGCTTCTCCCTCTCAAACTACAGGTGAATCCCATCATATTATGGTCATTTCTCACTGCAGCTTCTTTGCCCTTGCTCTTGCTAATCAGTCTGGCTCATTACGCATCACCAAATCTGGAATTGCCTGTTCTCTAATGGGCTATACCAGTACTCGTCTCCAAAAATGTCTTGAAGACATTCCAGAAATTTCATTTCTTGAGATCCAAAATTATTTTTCCAGTCCATCTGCATATTGAAGTCTCACATGATCATTAGAAAAACCTTTCTTGCTTTTTCTATCTCCTGATTTATTTTTTCTTTCCCATAACCTGACTACTGTGCACAACAACCATCAGGGTCTTTTTCCTTCACAAATCCTCAACTCTACCCACACAGAGTCATTTCTTCCAACTCTGTTACTACCTGGTGTGCCACATCCTTGTGAATTTCCTTTGCACCTCCTCCAGTGTAATCACATCCTTCCTGTTGAATGTTGATCAGCACTGCACAAAGTACTCCAGCTTGGCCTAACTAAAGTTTTGTACAGCTCCAACATGACCTCTCTTTGATAATATTTATGCATGACTGACAAAAGCAAGTGTCCTGTATTAACCTGTCCTTCAGGGATCTATGGACAAATCTCTCTATTCCTGTGAGCTCGTCAAGGGGAGGTCATGCCTGATAACTTTGTTAGAATTCTTTGAGGAGGTGACAAGCAAGTTAATCAAAGGAGAACCAGTGGACGTTATCAGTTTGGATTTCCAGAAGGCCTTTGACAAGGTGCTGCACAGGAGGCCGTTAATAAAGGATCGGCTGACTAGCAGAAGGCAGAGAGTAGGAATGAAGTAATCTTTTTCAGTAGCTGGTGGCTAGTGGAGTTCCACAGTAGTCTGTATTGGGGCCCCAACTATTCACGTTCTACGTTAATGATCTGGACAAAGGAACAAAGGGCATTGTTGGTAATTTTGCAGATGACACAAAGATAGGTGGAGGGATAGGTAGTGGTGAGGAAACGAGGCTGCAGAAAGACTTGGACAGGATAGGAGAGTGGGCAAAAAAATGGAAATAGAATACAATGTGGGAAAGTGAAATTGTGCACTTTGGTAGGAAGAGTAGAGGTGTAGGCACATTTCTAAAAGGGAAAATCGGAAACCTGAAGCACAGTGATTTGGGAGTCCTAGTTCAGGAGTCTCTTAAAGTTAACATGCTAAAAGAACTTAGCTAAAAGAATTACAGATGCTGGAAAACGGATATTGCTGGAAAAGTTGGCATCATCTATGGAGATTGCATTTGCCTTCCTAACTGCAATGTTAGCACATTTCAAAAGGGCTAGAATACAAAAGCAGGCATGTCCTGGTAAGGCTGAGTCAAAAAGTATGGCACTGGAAAAGCAAAGCTAGTCAGGCAGCATCCGAGAAGCAGGGGAATCGACGTTTCGAGCATAAGCTCTTCATCAGGAATGTGGAGGCTTTGGATTTGCTGTAGGTAGTGGTTGTCCTGGTCAGGTCCAAATTGTGGTGGTCTGAATGTGGTCTGGAGTCCATGCAGGATCACTCAGTTGCGTAGGCAGACGCTGAGGAAGGAAATGTGGCTGTGGTAGTATCTGCTTCAGGATGTGGCTGAAGAGCTTCAGGGCAGAGATGATGACCTTGGGGGGGGGAGTGCAGTGAGAGAGTGACTCACTGAGATCCTTGTAGAGGGAGGAGGAGATCTTCTTCAAGGTGGGCATCCTTGGAAGAGGTTTCACAGTAAGGTTATAATCACCTAGGAGAAAGTGAGGACTGCAGATCAGAGTCAAAAACAGCATCAGAGGAGCAGGAGAGTTAATGTTTCGAACATAAGTTCTTCATCAGGAATGAAGAGCCAATGCTTGAAGCATCCACTCTCCTCCTTGGATGCTGCCCGACTGGCTGTGCTTTGCCAGCTCAACACTTTTTGACTCTGACCTACAGCATCTGCAGTCCTCACTTTCTCCCTGTACTGTTGAGGCTGTATGGTCAGACCGCATTTAGAATATTGAGAGCAGGTTTGTGCCCTGTATCTAAGGAAAGATGTGTTGACCTTAGATGGAGTCCAGAGGAGGTTTACAAGAATGACCCTGGGGAATGAAGAGCTTGTCATATGAAGACTTGGGGCACATGCACTCAGTGGAGTTTAAAAGTATAAGGGGTGTCTCATTGAAACTTCGAGAATATTGGGAAGCTTAGAGTGGGTATAAGAAGTTGTTTTCAGTGGTCAGAGAGAGTAGGACCTGAGTGCACAGCCTCAGTGACCGCATGACTCTTTAGAACAGAGTTGAGGAGGAATTTCTTCAGCTAGAGGGTGATGACTCTGTGGAACGCATTGCCATAGAAGGCTGTGGAGACCAAGTCATTGAGTATTTAAGACAGATCGGTTTTTCATTGGTAAGAGAATCTGGATTATGGGGCGAAGGCAGAAGAATGGGGTTGAGAAACATATCAGCCGTGACTGAGTTTGCTCCGCCATTCAATGGGCCAAATGGCCTAATCTTGCTCCTTTTTATCTTAGATCTTTTAGGATGGAGCATTTCAGCTATGAAGAAAGGCTTGTTAAGCTTGGGTTATTTGTTTTGGGTAACAGAAGCTCAAGGGGGAGTCTGATAGAGATGTATAAGATTGAGGGGCATGGAGAAGGTAAATCGAGAACAACTGTTACACTTGGTTGAAAGGTCAATAACATTAGGACAAAATTTTAAAGTGAAAGTCAAAAGGTTCAGAAGTGATTTTAAGGAAAAATGGATGTCTGGAAATGCAGTGTCTGGGAGGTAAGTTGAGGCAGGAAACCTCACAACCCTTTTAAAAGTACTTGGATGACCACTTGAAGTGCCATAGCATGCAAGGCTATTGGTCTAGTGTGGGAAAGTGGGTCTAGTGTAGGTAGTATATGTTTGGCACTACAGACTTGATGGGCTGACTAGCCTCTTCTGTATTCTATAGTTATTGGATTATAATGTGAACTTGTCTGTTTTTGAAAGCAAGAATATGGATTTAGAGTATACTGCATAGAAACAGACCTTTCAATCCAACTCATCCATGCTGACCAGGCTTCCCAAACTAAATTAGTCCCATTTGTCTGTCCTTAGCCCATATCTTTCTAAACCTTTCCTGTTCGTGTACCTGTTGTGACAATACTATGGCTTTTAAGAGGTGTATTTTTTCCTGGCTTTTTTTTAATGAAGAAAGGTTGAGATAGAGCATTCTGCTCAAAGCCAATAGAGTAAACAGCTTAGGAAAGCCTTGGGTTTGGGGGGGAAAAAAATTAGAACAATTAAAGCAACCTGAATGGGTGGGGGTTACATTCCCACAAAACCAGGATTTTTAGTTTTAGTTTTCTGCGGTTGCTGAGGTTTTGAAGTTAGATGTGGAAGCTCTTATTCCTGTCTTTGTTACAGCTAAAAGCTGGGGGGTTCTCTTCCTGCTGCTAGAGTTGCATGTGAGACAATCTGTTTTACTGAATTTTCCATTGCCGAGGGTGTGTTTATGGGATGTTAAGTTAATATGTAGTATTTTGATAACCATTTTGATCCAGTTACAGTTAAGCCAATTATTTTTGTTTTATGTTGTCTGTGTTTTAACTGTACTGTAAAAATAATGTTTTGCTTAATGTTGAGTAGTTTGAATTGTATCTGGAATGGAATACTTTACACTAACCTTCTCAAAATATGAAAAAAATAGGGCCTGTACTAAATATATTTTGAAAAGGTTTGGTCTGGTCCTTAACACTGTCCAAATGTCTTTTAAATGTTATAACTGTACCTGCATTTTCCACTTCTGCTAGCTTATTTCCATATGTGCACCATTCCCTGTGTGAAAAAGGTTGCCCCTCGGGTCCGTTTTTAAAATCCCTTTTTAAAAACTACCTTTGCTACTTATTTTGTGTGTTCCTCATAATTTTAAAAACCTCAACCTCCCTCACTCCAGGGGAAAAATGTATCCGCCTATTCAGCCCCTCCTTCGAACACAGTCCCTGAATGTGGAGGAGCGGGTATTGGACAGGAGTGTACAAAGTTAAAAATCGCACAACACCAGGTTATAGTTCAACAAGTTTATTTGGAAACATTAGCTTTCGGAGCGCTGCTCCTTCATCAGGTGGCTCCAAATAAACCTGTTGGACTAAAGCCTGGTGTTGTGATTTTTTTTTACTCAATCCCTCAAGTCATATTAATGTAAGTCTTTTCAGCATCTTTTCCAATTTAATAATATTCTGTCATAGCAGGGCGACCAGAACAGTATGCAGTTTTCCAAAATTGACTTCACCAATGTCCTGTATAACAAGACTTCCCAACTCCCTGCACTCAATGGTCTGACCAATGAAGGCAAGCATGCCAAATATCTTCTACCTGTGACGTCACTTTCAAGGAATTGGGGTGTCTCTATTTGACCACATTCCCTAGGGCCCAGCCATTAACTGTGTCAGTCCTACGTGGGTTTGTCTTCACCTCACAATTATCTAAATCAAACTCCATTTGCCTCTCCTTGGCTCATTGGTCCACCTCATGAAGCTCCCATTGTAATCTTAGATAACAATCTTAACTCTCCACTATACCACCAATTTTGGTGTCATCTACAAACTTACCAACCCATGCTTTCAATATTCTCATCCAGATTGTTTGTTTATATAAATGATGAACAGCAGTGGACCTGGCACTGATCCCTATGAAACACCACTTGTCACAGGATTCCAGTTTGAACAGCAGCCTGCTGCCATCATACACTGTCTCCTACCGTCAAGATAATTTTGTATCCAATTGGTTAGCTTTTCCTGAATCCCATGTAATCTAACTTTACTAAACCATCTACCATGCGAAATCTTGTTGAAAGCCTTGCTAAAGTTTATGCCTTATCTATCTTCTTGGTAGCCATGATGTGGAAGCCCCCCCCACTGCTGACACACGCATGCTCTCGCGCTCTCCTCTCACATGCTCTCCTCTCACATGCATGCACATACACCTATAAGTCTATGGGGTGACTTTGCATTGCAGAATTGTAATTGCCAATACGTTCAGTTTTGTTCAAAAGCATACAATATGCAGGCAGTCGATCCATCTAACCTTTTATAACTTTCTATTTTGGAAATAGAACCAGTCTAGCTCCAGATTGGGGCACAGACAGAGTCTAACCTCACACCATTGTCTGAGCCATGATGTCACCTTTCGTTATAAAACCTAAAGTAATCTCTAATGTTACTGGAAAGAAGTTTTGGGATTTACAGATTAGTGAACTGAAACCTGCAACCCATTCTGAAAGACTTAATAGCAGTCTAGGTTTGTTCAATATATTGTGTCAGTTGCATGACACTCAGATCTTTGGCTATAAATTCTATGTCTTATGATCCTGCTCCACACCCATCTGATGAAGGAGCAGCGCTCCAAAAGCTGGCACTTCCAAATACACTTGTTGGACTATAACCTGGTGTTGTGTGATTTTTAACTTAGCTTCTTCAAAGAATTCAAACTTGAGATATGATTTGATTCTATGGTAGGATTTGAACTCATGTCTTCAAATTATTACTCCAAGACCAATATCCCACCTTCCTCTTCTAAATAAGGTGCACGTTCTACATGCCGTGGGATCTTATAAGACCTTTTAAAAAATAGGAACAGAAAAAGCCATTTGGCACCTTGTGTCTGCTCTGCCATTCATTAGGATTGTGGCTGATCCAACATTCATCATGTCCACTTTCCTGCCCTTACCTTGTAATCCTTGATTCCCTCACTGGTCAAGAATATATCTGTCAGTTTTAAACATACAGTGGGAGACTGTGTGCCTCCACAGCGGACTGAGGCAAGGAGTTCCAAATACACTCTAACCTCAGGAGAAATTCCTCCTTATCTCCGTTTTAATTAATTCTGAGACTATGCTCTAATGTTGAGAAATACCGTTCTTTTCTATTTTAATCAGCAGCTATCGTAAATTGAGCTTTTTGCCTCAATGGTTTTTTGATTTGTTAAAAAGTTGTAATGGGATGGGGTTGAATTTTGTTTTACCATTAAAGAAGATATAAATGTGTCGACAAATCCAAGCCATAACCCATCATGAATATAGATGGAATTTAGTTACAGAATTGCCGCAGACTATGACTATTTTGTTCAGAATGTGACTGATACCCTGCATTTCTAACCTACAGCGTCTTGATGGAAGACAGACGTATGACTATAGAAATATCAAGATAACATTTGGAACAGAATATGGATGTTGTATTGTGGAACTGGGAAAAACAAGGTAAAATAACTCAATTTTTTTAGATCCCTGTAGTTCTTCATTTTATACAATCTGCAAAAGTGTGTTTGAGTTTTGTGCAGTTTGTCTTTATTTTTGGTGCATTTTAAACTTGTTTGTGGAAGCTGAGATGGACTGTTACACCAGTGCCATGGCATTGGGCAGCCAAGTTTTGATTGTCTTTTTCTTCCATGTGCCTCACCGGTGGCTGTACTACATTTGAGAAGGAACCAAGTGGAGAGACAGAAGGGCAAAGGTGTTGTTTTCATCAGTTGGAGGTGTGCCAGCAGAAGCTCCAGGAAAATCGGTCATCTGTTCTCTTAAAGGAGATTTATAAGCAAGGAAGAATAGAGAATTAGGGGCTGGGTGGCATTTCGAGGAAAGTAAGGCTTGTACTCCATAAATATGGAGTTTGGTGTGGGTCTGAAAACAATGGCTTCAGCCCTCCCTGTATTCAATTGGTGGAAATTTCTAATCCAGTGCTGGAGACAAGCAATTAAAGAAGAGAAACTTGATATGAAACAAATGTACATTTGAGGTACAAAAAAACCTACAAAAAAAGTGTCTGATCGTGGCTAATAAGAGTTAGATGATATTTGATCGCAGAAAAAGACTTAATGTTTGACTTTTCAAAAAAAAGTTGAAAGCCTGAAGGTTGTGTTTTTAAGTTCAACAAAGGAAGCCCAAGAAATAGAAAGAATTAGTGTAGACCAGCAAAGCATGCTCAGTAGATTGTATAAACATTGCCAAAGGTTATAAACAAGGCTAGATTAGTGAAAGTAGGAATAGACACATTAGAGACAAAGGGAGGTGAAAGAAGTGAAAGCATACCCAAAGTGCAAACTTCAGCCATGTTGTGTTAACTTGGTGTTATTACAATAACTTAACTCTTCCTTGAGACCTTTCCCTGCTTGGATGATTCTCTGTGACGACACAGCTGATAAATCTTTTTATTAAGAACTTCCTTCGTACTGAGGAGGATTTGGGCCAATGTGAGCATTTATTAGAGATGATGTAACATAGTACTTTGAAAATCATATGATTAAACATAGAATATATGGATTTTAAGAAAGAAAATTTTGTTCGACAAATCTGTTGGAAATGTTTGAGGATGCAGCTAGGATGGATATGGGGAACTAATGGAAGCAATGTTTTTTGAGATGGGTTGAGTGAATGAGTAAGGATGTGGCAGATGGAACACAACGTATTAACATTTAAAATTATTCTCTTTGATAAGCAAATTAATAAAAGCAAATTACATATTTTTGAACAGAAAGATATTGAAACATTTTTGCATTCAGAAGGACTTGTGTTACCATACACATACATCACAAAGTTTACTTGCAGATACAGCAAGCATTAAGCAGGGAATGATATGTTAGCTTTTGTTACAAAGGGTTTGGAATAAAAGCGTAAAAACATCTGAATGCAATTTTAGAGTGCATTGATGAGAACATAGCTGGAGGACTCCTGAAGTCTTGGCTTCCTTGTCCAATTAGGGGGACAATGTCCTTTTGGGGAATTTTACTTCCTCCTGGAATGAGGGAATTGTGTAATACCAAGAGATTGAATGAACTAGGCCTACTTTCCTGGGAGTTTGGAAGAATGAGAGATTATTTAATAGAAATGCACAATCCTCAGAATGCTGAGAAAATATTCCCTCAAATTGGGAAGCTAGAACATGGTGTCACAGTCTGAATCAAAAATTAGTCATTTAGGACTGAAATACGGAGAAATTTCTTCACTCCAAATGTTTGTGAACATTTGGAATTATCTGCTACAGAAAGTTGTGATGCAAAGTTATGAATATATCAGGAGAGAAATTATATATTTTTGAATGTTAAGAGAATTAAGCAAAAAGAGAATGATGGGAAAGTTAAATCTAGTTAGAACATTGGTCATGATCTTATTGAAAAGCAGAACAGGCTCAAAAGACTAATTAGTCCTTAATTTTTAAACCTAATGAGTAGAGACTCATTTAAATGTTCAGTATTTGATGTGGCCCTCCACTCTGGCTCTGCTGACTCTAATCCCTATCCATCTGCTTTTATGGTGTCATAGAGATGTACAGCACGGAAATAGACCCTTCATTCCAACTCGCCCATGCCAACTGGATATTCTAAATTAATTTCCTCCCATTTTCAAACACTTGGCCCATATCACTTGAAAACCCTTCCTATTCAACTACCCATTCGGATGCCTTTTAAATGTTGCAATTGTACCAGCCTCCACCACTTCTGGCAGCTCATTCCGTACACACACCCACCGTCTGCATGAAAATGTTGCCCCTTAGGTCCCTTTTAAATCTTTTCTCTCTCACCCTAAACCTATGCCGTCTAGGTCTGGACTCCCCCCATTCCAAGGAAAAGACCTCTTTTTACCCTATCCATGCCCCTCGTGATTTTATAAACCTCTATAAGGTCACTCCTCAGCCTCCAATGCTCCAGGGAAAACAGCCCCAGCCTGTTCAACCTCTCCCTGTAGCTCGAATCCTCCACCTGGTGACATCTTTGTAAATCTTTTCTGAGCTGAAAATGTGTTGCTGGTAAAGCACAGCAGGTCAGGCAGCATCCAAGGAACAGGAGAATCGACGTTTCGGGCATAAGCTCCTGATGAAGGGCTTATGCCCGAAACGTCGATTCTCCTGTTCCTTGGATGCTGCCTAACCTGCTGTGCTTTACCAGCAACACATTTTCAGCTCTGATCTCCAGCATCTGCAGACCTCACTTTCTCCTCAAATCTTTTCTGAACCCTTTCAAGTTTCACAACATCCTTCCAATAGGAGAGAGATCAGAATTTCACACAATATTCCAAAAGTGACCTAACCCAATGTCCTGTACAGCCACAACATGACCTCCCAACTCCTATACTCAATGCTCTGTCCAATAAAGGAAAGCATACCAAACATCGCCTTCACTATCCTATCTACCTGCAACTCCACTTTCAAGGAGCTATGAACCTGCACTCCAAGGTCCCCTTGTTCAGCAACACTCCCTAGGACCTTACCATTAAGTGTATAAGTCCTGCTAAGATTTGCTTTCCCAAAATGCAGCACCTCACGTTTATATAAATGAAACTCCATTTGTTGCTACTTGGCCCATTGGCCCATCTGATCAAGGTCCCCTTGTATTCTGACCTTCGCTGTCCACTACACCTTCAATTTTGGTGTCATCTGCAAACTTACTAACTAAGTCTCCAATGTTCACATCCAACTCATTTATATAAATGATAAAAAGTAGTGGAGCCAACACTGATTCTTCTGGCGCACTGCTGGTCACAGGTCTCCAGTCTGAAAAACAACCCTCCACCACCTTCAAGCCAGTTCTGTATCCAAATGGCTAGATCTAACCTTGCTGAACATATTACTGAAGTCCATATAGATCAGGTCTGCATTATTTCTTCAAAAAATTCAATCCAGTTTGTGAGACATGATTTCCCATGCACAAAGCCATGTTGACTATCCCTAATCAGTTCTTGTCTTTCCAAATCATGTATATCCTGTCCCTCAGGATTCCCTCCAACAACTTGCCCACCACTGATGTCAGGCTCACTGGCCTATAGTTCTCTGGCTTGTCCTTACCACCTTTCTTAAATGGTGGCACCATGTCAGCCAACCTCCAGTCTTCCGACACCTCACCTGTGACTATCGATGATACAAATATCTCAGCAAGGGGCCCAGCAATTACTTTCTAGCTTCCCACAGAGTTCTAGGGTACAACTGATTGGCTCCTAGTGATTTATCTACTTTTGTGTTTTAAGGCATCCAGCACCACCACCTCTGTAATATGGACATTTTTCAAGATGTCACGATCTATTTCCCCTCATTCTATATCTTCCATGTCCTTCTCCACAGTAAATACTGATGCAAAATACTCGTTTAGTATCTGCCCCATCTCTTGCGGTTCCAGGCTGCCTTGCTAATCCTTGATGGGCCCTATTCTCTCCCTAGTTACCCTTTTGTCCTTGATATATTTATAAAATTGCTTTGGAATCTCCTTAACCCTAGTTGCCAAAACTATCTCGTGTTCCCTTTTTACCCTCCTGATCTCCCTTGTAAATATACTCCTTTTATACTCTTCTAAAGGGTTTGACTCGATCTCTGTCTATACCTGACATATGCTTCCTTCTTTTTCTTAACAAAAACCTCAATTTCTTTAGTTACCTAGCATTCCCTACACCTACCAGCCTTGCCTTTCACACTAACAGGGACTTGCTGTTCTGGAATCTTATCTTTTTTTTTGGAAGGCTTCCCATTTTCCATCTGTTCCTTTGCCTGTGAACATCTGCCCCGAGCAACTTTTGAAAGCTCTCGCTTCATACCACCAAAATTGGCCTTCCTCCAGTTTAGAACTGTGACTTTTAGATCTGTTCTATCCTTTTCCATCACTATTTAAAACTAATAGAATTATGATCGCTGGCCCCAAAGTGCTTCCCCACTGACACCTCAGTCACCTGCCCTGCCTTATTTCCCAAGAGTAGGTCAGGTTTTGCACCTTCCCTAGTAGGTACATCCACATACTGAATCAGAATTTTCTTGTACACACTTAACAAATTCCTCTCCATCTAAACCCTTAACACTAGCAGTCCCAATCTATGTTTGGAAAGTTAAAATTCCCTATCATAACCATCCTATTATTCTTACAGATAGCTGAGATCTCAATTTCCTGCTGACTATTGGGGAGTGTATAATACAATCCCAATAAGTGATCATCCCTTTCCTACTTCTCCCTTCCACCCAAATAACTTCCCTGGATGTATTCCCAGTAATATCCTTCCTAAGTACAGTCATAATGCTGTCCTTTTTCAAAAATGCCACTCCCCCTCCTCTCTTGTTTCTTCCCCTCTTTCTATCCTTCCTATAGCATTTGTATCCTGGAACATTAAGCTGCTAGTCCTGTCCGTCCTTGAACCATGTTTCCGTAATTGCTATGATACCCCAGTCCCATGTTTCTAACCATACCCTGAGTTCACCTGCCTTCCCTGTTAGGCCTCTTGCATTGAAATAAATGCAGGTTAATTTATTATCTTGTTGTCTGCTTTGTTCCTGCCTGCCTTGATTGTTTTGACTCGCTCCTTTTCCCAACTGTACCAGTCTCAGATTGATCTCTTTCCTCCCTATTTCCCTGGGTCCCACCCCACCCCAACTTTACTAGTTTAAATCCTCCCGAGCAGCTCTAGCAAATTTCTCTGCCAGTATATTAGTCCCCTTCCAGTTCATGTGCAATCCATCCTTTTTGTACAGGTCACTTCTACCCCAGGAGAGATTCCAATGATCCAAAAATATGAACCCTTTTTGCCCTGCACCAGCTTCTCAGCCACACATTCATCTGCTCTAACCTCCTATTCTTACCCTCATTAGCACATAACACTGGGAGTAATCCAGATATTATAACCCTTGAGGACCTCCTTTTTAAATTCCTGCCTAACTTTCTATATTTTCCCTTCAATATCACATCCTTCCTATGTCATTAGTTCCAATGACCTCCTGCTGGTCCCTGTCCCCTTTCAGAACATTCTGCATCCTGTCTGAGATATCCTTGATCCTGACACCAAGGAGGCAACAAAGCATTCTTATTTTTGACTTCCTGCCACAGCAACATCTATCTCTGCCTCTGACTAGGGGGTCTCCTATCACAATCGATCACTTGGAACTTGATGTAACCCTCATTACATTCAAGGCAATCTTGATACCAGAAACTTGGCTGTTCGTGCTACATTCCCCTGAGAGTCCATCACACTCAACATTTTCCTAAACGGCATACTTGTTTGAGATGGGGATAGCTACAGGAGACTCTTGCACAACCTGTCTACCTCTCCTACCTCTCCTGGAGTTAACCTGATTGTATCTGCGGTTTTTCTCCCTTCTTATAACTGCCATCCATCACAGCTCTAACCAATCCATGCTGTCTAATGGGATTTGCAACCAAAGACACTTCCTGCAGACATAATCATCAATAACATGGAAACTCTTCCCTAAACACACTCATCCTACAGGAAGAGCACATCACTCTACTAAAGGCCATCTTTATCCTTCACAATCTACAGACCCAGAAAATAGCATCATATTATTGCTCTTAAAAAACACTCTTCCAGGCTAATGTAATATATAGGGCTTATATTTTAAAAGTTTACTCAAGAGGTAGATCTCAATAAAACTATAGCCAGGAAAGACCCCACTCTACTCACTGTTGTAGATTTAGTTTTCTGAAGATGTGGGTGTACTGTAGCTTTGAGAGTTAAAGTATCACTTCTTCCTAAGTGCTTGCTTGCAGTTTTCTGCCGGGGTGCCAAGTGCAACCAGGCCTCTGCCAGAGAGCTGCCAGTTCCAAGTTTAGAGCCATTGTTTTGTAGAGTAGTAACAAAAAGATATGCTGGCAAGGAAGACGCCACCAGGAGGTGACTAAATAAAAACTTGTTCTTTGTCTACCTTTTTTTATTCAATTATTTTTGCTATCAGGTAGCAAGAAAGCCCCTTGCTTCTCATTGAATCATGTCAAGATTTTTAACATCCATCTGAATATCTAGGAGGCCTAGGGTTAAAGCATTTTAAATCTAGAATCGGGGATTTTTGATAATGCAGAACTCTGTTGCATTGTAGTATGATTTTTTTTATATTGTCCATTATTATGCAGAGATGTTTTTGTTTTCTCTGGAGTTGGAATAAAAGATGTTAAATTTGTCTTTAACTGTTATTTCAGGGTCCTGGCACAAGTATCATGTGAACTTGTTATTCCTAAACTTAGTCGGCCTACAGAAGGCATAATTTTCTTCAATTTGGAGCTCTCTCCAATGGCTTCTCCTACATTTGAAGCTGGCAGGTTAGTTTGGCGTGCAGATAACAATAAAAAATTACAATTATTAATAATTTTGCACCTACCAACCTGTTTTCCTTTTTGACATTTGAATGTTTCTGTTCCCTTTAGTGAAGATAGAAAATGCTTTTGATATTGTGCATTACTGTAACTTTGTGTTTGTACCTTTTTTTTTCTCTTTCCAATGAATGCACTTATAAAAATATTCATTTGAATGCAAGCTGATAGTGCAGTTGTCAAAACTGAATGTTCACTGTTTCCACCCAGTTAAAGTTGGGTGCATGCCTTGGAGATTGGACATTATACATGTGCATGCAATTGTCAGTTTTAAGATTGCTCTTGCCAATACTTTGAGAATGTAATCGCTCTTGCTACCAATTTCTGCCATTCCCTTGCCTTCACATGGACCATCTCTGTCTCTTCTCTTTTCTTGCTCAGCGACCTTAATTATACTCCACTCTCCCACCCCCTCCCCCTCCCCCCACTTATGGAACCTTTCATATTGAGGATTCATTATGGCTGTTAGTCTCCATCCCATTTCTTGTAGTTCTGGTCTCCTTCCTGCTGCTCACTCCTAGAAACATTAATTTGTTCACCTTGTCTTCTCCTTCCACCTCAAAAGATCATCTATGACCATTTTTGCCACCTTCAGCTACCACAAAACATCATGTTCTGAGCAGACTATTTCCTCTGTGATATTCCAGTTTACCTTTTGATTTTTCCTTACCCACCTCCCCACCACACCATCACCAATAACACCTCCTCTTCCACGGCACATGCTTGTACATGCACAGCAGATTCAATGTGTCTCTTCTTTCCTCTGCTACTGAGTACCACCCAAGCACTCTTTCCAGTTAAAAAAGTGACTTATCGATCCTCCTCCCAACTTGGTATACTACATTTAAAGCATGTCTGTGCCACAATTTGCAGTCCAAAGGCAGATTGGGTGAATTCTTTACGAGATACCATTTTATTCTTCAAGTGTCACCCTTAATCTACAGTCACTTGTCATTTTCTGTTTTTATTTTCAGGACTTGCATTAAAGTATATCCTGATTCAGTGATCCTTTTGTAAAAATTGAAATGTACTATAAATGTAACAGAATCTTCAGCATTAGGCAAGGATCTCTCCTCCCGTATAACTGTAAAAGCTACATGAAGTTGGCATCCACAATTTTGAATTCATTAGCTTTGGGCATTGTAGGAAGTGAATTAATGATTATAAAATCACAGAAAATATTACAACTACTCGCAGATCAGGCAACATCTGTGAACTAAATTTATTTCTAATCAATTATCCTTTCTCTCCGGTGGAAAATGTTTGTGGTGTAGCAGATTTTAAGCAAGTATGGCTGCCGGGGATGGGATGAACAAAGATGAATGAAAAATCAAAGAATTGCTGGAAATCAGCAACAAAGACAGCTGGAAGAACTCTGGTCTTGCAGCAACTTGTAGAGAGAAAGCAGAGTTAATGTTTCAGGTCCAGTGACGACTCTTCAGAAGAAAGAGGAATGTCTTTGTTGGAAGGAAAGCAAATAAGATTAAATGATAAAAAGATGACATTGCAAGGCAAAAGAAATTGGTAACAGGACAATAAAGAAAATGTTAATAGTGCAATCATTATCAACAGCTCCAACAGTGAAGTTTGAGCAGTAACTAACATTTAAAATCAACTGTAAAGTGCCCAATCTAAAGAATGAGTCATTCCTTGAGGTTCGTTGGAATCATGTAGGGCCAGTGAGTTCAAAGTGGGAATGATTATACCTATTTTTGAGTTTTTATTTCAGCTGAGAATTAAATATGGCCACTTTTTCTAGGAAGGCAAGTCTGGACTTGAATCCCTCTTTGTGTCTCTAGTTAGGTCAGACAGTGTTTCAATAATTGATAGATTCAAGGGTATTTCATTAAATGAGAGAGTTTTTGTTCTGTTTTTAATAAACTTTATGGTCAAAGCTGATAATTTTTGACCAGTCAGAACCCAGAGTAAAACCTGGCTTGATAGATGATGAGTTTGCTTTTGTAATTTGGTGCCCATGGTGGTCCATCATTGAATACATTCGCAAGAAGCTCCAATTTACTTTCAACAAAAGAATATCAAAGCTCTTAACGTATGAAAAAAACATTTTACAGAGTACAAGAAATATAGGTTCTATCCTTTTGTAACCTTACTATTTTTTAAGACTCCATGAAATATGACCCGATTTCTACTTTTACAGTTTCTTGTTGGTTGACAAGGCAGAATTTGATTTCTTTCTGGAAAACTTCTGTATTTACAAGATGCAAGCTTCTTTAGTCAAAGTCTCTTCCTGAGACTGCTAATGCTGATGCAGCTCACATAGTTCTTAACACATTCCTTAAACTGCTCTTCCCTAGTGTTCTGCTTCTGAAACTTTCTCTTCTTGACATTAAACCACTTTAGCCTTTTTTTTAGACTAAACTGCTTGGTACTGCTAAGCTAACAGTATCTCTGCTGCCATAGGACTGTCCTCTCTGACAGAAATTTGCATCCTCCCTCACCTGGATGGTTGTCTCTTTCTTAAAAGGAAACTGCTCTGTCTCCTTGTGTCATGTTAGCCTATTTTTGTTCTTTTCTATCATTGTTTTGTTAAAGCACTGAACTATTCACACATTTAGATGAGGCAAGAAGTATTTTGTATATAAACCCATTTTCAAACACTGTCACCACAATCAAAACTCAAAAATGAAACCAAACTCTTCCCTTAACATTCTCTCTCAAATATAGAAAAACAAAGTAAACTTGAGGCTATATGTGATTCTATCCATCTTTTAATGGAACCCAAATTTACACTAATAATTTTGAGACTTGATATATCGCTGTATAATAAGGGAGCATGCTTGGAGAAAGAGGAATAATGGACTCGTTAAAGACAGATCCGGGTCTGGGTTGACAAGTGGCTAGCAATGTATAGACTACACATATATCAGGCAATGACATTCATGAGAGAATCTGATCATTTTCTCTTGACATTCAATCAAATTACCATCGCTAAATCTCCCAGTATTAACATCGTGGGGTTACCATTGACTAGTAACTAAACCTGCGATGCTATATAAATGCTGTGACTATAAGAGAAAGCCAGAGGCCTAGAATCCTGAAGTGAGTAACTCCTCTCCTGAATCCCCAAAGCATATCCACCATCCAAGGTGTAAGTTGTGAATGTGGTGAAATAATCCCCACTTGCCTGGATGAGTACAGTTCCAACAACACTTGAAATTTTACTCCATCCAGGACAAAACAGCTTGCTTGATTTGCATCACATCCACAAACATCAACTTTCTGCACCAGCGACACTCATTAGCTGCAGTGTGTACCATCTACAAGATGCACTGTAGAAAGTCACTCCTTAGACAGCACCTTGCAAGCCTTCCAGCACTTCCATCTAGAAGGACAAGGACATTGTATAATTTAAGAATTACGTTGGACATTACATACATTTCTAAAGATAGTTTTGGGTAAAAACCTTAAAAGAGCCAGGTAAGGAAAATGCAGGTGAATTGCCACAATTTTCAAAGCTTTCTAGGTCAAGATTTGTGCCTTTTTTAGATTCCAAAATTTCAAATGCCACCCCATCACTTATGAAAGGAGGCAGAAATCAAATTATCAATTTAACATTAATTTTGAGAATGTTATAGGAATCTTTTGAAAAATGTTTTAGCCCAGCTGGCATGAAAGCATCTTCTGTCTGCACCAAAGTGAAATTAGTTCATCCTGCAATAAGCAAATTAGCACTCTGGTACAATTGGGAATAAATGTTTGACCTTTGTGCAAAGTAGTGGCAATTTTGCTCTCCAATTTGTTACACAAACTAGGAGCAGGAGTTGCCTGTTTAACCAAATAAGCCTGCTCCACCACTCAATATAGTCATGATTGATCCTCTTTCTCAATGCCATATTCCCAATTTCTCCCAATATCAGTTGCACTTAAAATCTTAAAAGTACATCTTTTATGAACATATTTAATGACTTGACCACCATACCTAATGAATTCCACAGGTTCGCTACCCCATCTCAGTCCTAATTGATCTGTCCTGTATTCTGGTACTGTGGGGAGGCTAGAACCAGAGGACAATCAGGGAAAACTCCCCCCCCACCCCCCGTGTCTAGTTTGTCCAGCCCTGTTAGAATTTTGTAGATTTCAATCTGATCCTTTCTCATCCTTTTAGTGATTATAGATGCAACCAAACCAATTCCTCCTCATTTAGAGTCCTACCATCCCCACTACCAGCCTAGTGAACCTCCGTTGCTCTCCCACTGTAGCAATTGTATAATTCTTGGGTAGGGAGGTCAAAATTGCCCTCAACACTGCAAATGTGACTTACCAAGGCCCTGTATAACTGCAGTAACACATCCATATTCAAATCCTCTTGCAATGAAGGCAATACTATTTGCCTTCCCAATTGTATGTTGCCTGTCTACTTTCATGGACTGATATACAAGGGAACACAGATCCTTTTGTGCATCCACACTTGCCAATATATCACATTGAAAGGCAGGGCCCTATTTAAATGGTTCATGCCAACATTTAAGATCACATTTAGTCACGTTGCACTGCATCTGTCATGTGTTTGTTCGCTTACTCAATTTTTCTGAATCACCTTCCAGCCTCTTTGCAGCCTTCTCAGAACACTCAAACCTGTCTAGTTTGTGTTGTCAGCAAACCTAGAAATGTTATATTTCGTTCCCTCATTAAGTCATTTATATATACTGAGAGTAGCTAGGACCCAAACACACACTTTGCAGTACTTCACTTGTCATTGCCTACCACTTATAAAAAGACTGATTTATTCCAATTCCTTTTCTTGCTGCCTGTCAATCAGTTCTTGATCCGTGCAAATATATTATCCTAATGTTCTCTGTGCTTTAATTTTGCCGACTGGCCTTAGCAAAATCCTGCTGAAATTACACCATGTCCACCAATTCTCCCCTATCTAATATACTAGTTATATCCTCAAAAGCCTTCAGTAGATTTGTTAAACATAATTTGCTTTTCATAATCTGACCTCACTTTGTCCAATACCATTAATGGTTTGCAAATGTTCTGGTATCAGGTCTTTTATAACAGACTCCAGCATTTTCCCCAAACTAATATTAGGCTAACTTGTCTGTAATTCTCTCTTTTTTTTCTCTCTTTCCCTACCTTTTTTAAATAGTGGAATTAGTCACCCTCCAATTTTTGGAACTGTCCTAGAGTGCATCCAGTATCTAGAGTGCATCCATGACCACTTCTTTTAGTGCTTAGGGACTTAAACTAACAGACCCCAGTGATTTGTCAGTCTTTAATTCCTTTAATTTTCCCAGTGCCATTTTCTTATTTATGCTGATGTCCTTACATTCTGCCCTCTCACTAGATCCTTGGTTCCCTAATATTTCTAAAAGGTGGTTTGTGCTATTTTTGAGGACATAGTGTATGTTTAATTCTTCTGCCATTTCTTTGCTATAAGTTAAAATTTCCCTGGATTCTAACTAAAAGATGGCTATATTTGTCTTTTTCTCTTCACACATTTACAGAAGCTTTGCACTCAGTTTCTACATTGCCTGCAATTGTACTCTCTTTTCCCCCCACTTGATCAAATTTTTTCCCTTTTTTCTATTGAATTCTAAAATGCTTCCCATCCTCAGGCGAGCTGTTGAGCCACCTTTCTTCTTTTATTTTTATTCAGTCAGGAATGAATAATTGTTATAACTAATTTGTGTGGTTTTTTTTTTCCCTGGAGCGTCAGAGGCTGAGGGATGACCTTATAGAGGTTTACAAAATTATGAGGGGCATGGATAGGGTAAATAGGCAAAGTCTTTTCCCTGGGGTCGGGGAGTCCAGAACTAGAGGGCATAGGTTTAGGGTGAGGGGGGAAAGATATAAAAATGACCTAAGGGGCAACTTTTTCACACAGAGGGTGGTACGTGTATGGAATGAGTTGCCAGAGGAATTGGTGGAGGCGGGTACAATTATATCATTTAAGAGGCATTTGGATGGGTATATGAATAGGGAGAGTTTGGAGGGATATGGGCCGGGTGCTGGCAGTGACCTAAGGGGCAACTTTTTCACACCGAGGGTGGTACGTGTATGGAATGAGTTGCCAGAGGAATTGGTGGAGGCGGGTACAATTATAACATTTAAGAGGCATTTGGATGGGTATATGAATAGGGAGAGTTTGGAGGGATATGGGCCGGGTGCTGGCAGGTGGGACTAGATTGGGTTGGGATATCTGGTCGGCATGGACGGGTTGGACCGAAGGGTCTGTTTCCATGCTGTACATCTCTGACTCTATAAGGTTTCCCAATTCATTCTTGACAATCTGAGTCCATCACTGTCTTAGTTCCCTGTATTTTGATCAGGACTCTACTTTCTTGGTTGCTGTTGTTAGAATTTAAGATGTTATTGTAATATTCATTTTTCACTTATTTGAAATTTGACTATTTTTGGGAAAATTTATTTTGCAATAATACTGTTTAACTTTCTGATTTCCAGGCAATCTGAGCTATTAGTTAAATTAAACCGACTGCTGGAGCGGTGTCTGAGGAATTCCAAGTGCATAGACACAGAATCCCTATGTGTTGTAGCAGGTGCAAAGGTGAGAAGATGTTCTCATGACAGGTATGGTATGCGTCTGAGAACCTGTCTCCCTACTGCCCACCATCTCGGGCAGACCAGGCGATAGTTGCTGGGCAAGATGAATGGATTTGTACATTCAACAAAAGTACAGTTCACCACACTAATATTTAGATGCATTTAAATTATTTTTATTTATTTGCCTGCAGATTTATGCGCGTACGAAAATCTTTGCTCAAGTGGTATAGTTCAGCCAAAAGACAGTTTACAACAGCAGTCTTGCCTAAAAATAGACGTACTCACCCACAATCGATCTATTAAGAACCTGTTGCAGATTATTGACTTCTAATAGTTCAATTCTTGCGAATAATTTCATTAACTTTTTAAGAGGTTCTTCATCATCTTTTAGGTTTAATTTGGATTCTCTTCTAAACTTGCCTCTGTCCTCTCTCAGTGCAAACATTATCATGTTGTTGCTCAATTTTTTAATCCTAACATCTTTGGAAACAGCCATCCACCTCCAATCCTCCTTTCCTCTCAAGTCCTTGAATGTATCATTGCCTCCCAAATCCACTTTTTGTTTCTCTCTCAGAACTCTAAATTTGAATCCCTTCAATTAGATATCTGCCCTTACCAGAGGAAATAAGTACATACCTACTATTTTATATAGCACCTTTCACAACCACTGGACCTCCCAAAGTCCTTTTGCAGTGATTATGTATTTTTGAATTGTAGTCACCATTGCAATTTAGAAAGTATTAGCGACTAATTTGCACTCTGCATTCTTCCACAAACAGCAATGTTATAATGACCAATTAATTTTTTTCTATGTTGACCAGATAAATATTTGGTATGTTGAGATAAATATTGGTTAGGACACTTGTTCTTCAGAGTAATGCCTTGGGATCTTGGACATCAAGTATGAAGAAATGTGGGGCCTTGATTTAATGTCTCCTGTAGGAAGCAAATGTCCAGTGCTTGCTCAGTACTGCACTGGAGTATCAGCCTTGAATGTTCATGCGCAAGACCAGAATAGGCAATGATACATTCAAGGACTTGAGCTTCATCCCTCTCCCTCACAACAATGAGGGCATGAATTATTCTGCAATACTGTTGTAAATGTTCGGTGGAGAGAAGTACCCTCATCAATGTGCAAACTTCTCCTATGGTCCTGAGTAAATGCCTTTGTTTGTAATATATCCCTAGTGAAAGCCGCTGTATGACCGACTGGTCAAATAGACTGTTAACATGGATATCCAGGTTCAGGTTTGTAGTACGTTCATTGCCAAAATAGTTACTTTGTATGGGAATACTTTAAGATGGGATCCAAAGTTTTGACCCTATTTACCTGTATTACCTAAATATAAGTGATTGCCTAATTAGAAAATAAAATACATTAAAATTGTGCCAAGGCAAGGAACATAGTCCTAAAGAAATAGTTCAGACATTCTTTGTTTAAAATTTGTATTGTCTGGTAATTTGAATGAAGTGAAGTAGAAATTTAGTGCTGAAAACTGAATTATTGGATCATTTGACTACTGTGGTCTTCTCTGTATTTCCAACTGACAAGATGCGACTTTCTGTTTGGCCTTCTAGCTACAGTCAGAGGTTCATGGCTGCTACACGGAGTACAAGGCTTTTAATAATGGAATAATCCATTTAAAGATGAAGCTGTACCTCAAAGTGGATCATTTATTAGTTGAGAAAGCCATGATTACTTTTAGCATTTGATATTTGCATGTTTTGGTTACGTAGTATAATCCAAAATTGGAGTAATTAATTAATCAATTAAGTATGTAAAAATAATTTTGAATTCTCTAGATCAAAATCACCACAATTTGCTTTAAACTTTGGGCCCTTTTTTTTTAGAATTCTGACAAAATCTGTTCAGCACAAAGCTTAAAATCTAGCTGAAATTTGTGTCTGCTCACTTGATGGCAGTCCTACCTCTGAATCCAATAGTGTGGATTCCAGCCCCAGTCAATGACTTGAGCCATCGCTTTAGAGCAATACTAATGAAATGAGATTGTTCCAAAGGTCCCCATCACTTGCTCAGTTGGGTGTCAGAAGATCTTTTGAGAAACTGAAAGTTCCTTTAGTATCTTGGCCAATTACTCCTCCCTAAGCTAACACAACCTAAAAACTGATTATTTAGTCATTTATTTATTAACCATTTTGTAGGACCGAGCTGTGCTCAAATTTTCTGCCATATTTGTCTAATTAACAGTAAGTTAACTCTTGGTTAAAGCAGTTAAGGACACAACAGACTCTTAATATGAAGCAGTTCAATGTTGATGGAGTCTCTTTCTTTTCTCCTTTGACCATGACTAAGAAAAGGGGCAGAAAATGAGATTTACATGTAACTGCACTGCAGGTGCTGGAGCATCTGTGAATGTTGTTCCAGATGACTTTTCACCTGATTGATTCCTGCTTCAAACATTTTTTAAAAAAAAGTTGGTTTCCTCTCAGCATTTCTCAATGCTGAAATAGTTAGAACCAGGGGCACATGATCTTAGTGGCCCCTTGTTGAAAAAAGTTTGTGCTTCATAAAAGTCTGTTGTATGTTGTTGACTTCACCGCTGTCTAGAACATTCTAGAATTCTTGCTACTGCAGTAGCAATGTCAGTGCAACTTTGACAAACCTTCTTCACTATTAACTGCATCTAGCTCAAACAGTATCCACACCAGAGAAATTAAATAAAATGATTTGAAGTTTTGTGTAGATATGATCCTTCTAACATGCTCTGTCTGCTTTAAGACAATTACATTTCATGTATATCAACGCGAGTTAGTAAATGTTATATTTATTAACTATGAAAATTAAATGTAGGGTGAATATTTTTGTGTATTTTAAGACTATATTGGTGAATAGTAGAGGAGGAGCACTCATGTATGAGAAATTTTGGCAGGGAAAGGATTTAAACTTCTAGAGGGGAAAAATTCCTTACCTTTCAAGCCTAACACAAGGATACTTGTTGATGTTTGATGGCAAAGGTGCCAGAGCAAGCCATGTACCATGCTTTTTTAGCTGTTGTAATGTTGTGCAGCCAGCCAGTGATCTTTCCTGTTGGAAACTGCTTTTTTCCACACTATTTGTGGAGTGACCCAAGAAAATTCAGATATCCTGCAAAATATATTTTTTAAAAAAACATACTGAAATGAGTCTTTGCCCCTAAAGTGTTATCAAAAATGATCATGAGGCATTCATATTATGAAGTTAGCTAAGCTTGCATTTGATCAGCTTATGTTTTAGAAATTTCTAAACACTCTTCTCCCTTTAAATCTAAAATACTCCATGTAAAATAGGTAGATAAATGTTCATATTTATTTTATTAAGGTGTGGCAGATACGTGTAGACTTGCATTTGTTAAACCACGATGGGAACATTATTGATGTTGCAAGCATAGCAGCTATTGTGGCATTGTCTCACTTCAAAAGACCTGATGTTTCTATTCAAGGAGAAGAAGTCACAGTGGTGAGTACTAAGAAAAGTCTTTATTCTTTAAAGTTGGAGAACGTAGTTGGATACAAATGTCTGCAAATAATTTGGTAATCAAACATTTAAAGGTAATTAATTAACACTATTCTGTTAAATATTAGATTTACACAGAATGTACTGTGTACAAACAGGCCATTTGACTCCACGTAATTTGCGCAGCTGTTTCTATCTGAGTCTCCTCCCATTTCATTCCATTTGTATTATCTTTACATTTTAGCCAATTTTCTTTTTGCCTTTTTCTCTTTCGTGCACTCTTTCACCTAGCTATTAAAGAAAGTAGAGATAGGAAACCAGGGATTTACAGATCTAACGAGCTAACATGTGTCATTATGTTAGTTATTCTGTAGTTATGGATAGAGTGCAGAACGCGTTGAAAATTTTCAGCGAATGAGAGCCAGCCTTGCATTTTTAAGTGTAAAAACGAGGACTGCAGATGCTGGAAATCAGAGTCTAGATTAGAGTGGTGCTGGAAAAGCAAAGCAGATCAAGCAGCATCCAAGGAGCAGGAAAATTGATGTTTCGGGCAAAAGCCCTTCATCAGGAATAGAGGCAGGGTGCCTGCACCAATCAACCACACCGTCCTGTGGCCCAACATTTCAACTCCCCCTCCCACTCTGCCGAGGACATGCAGATTCTGGGCCTCCACCCACCACCACTCCCTCACCACCCGACGCCTGGAGGAAGAACGCCTCATCTTCCGCTTCGGAACACTTCAACCCTATGGCATCAATGTGGATTTCACCAGTTTCCTCATTTTCCCTTCCCCCCCACCTCACCCCAGCTTCATCCTTCCAGCTCAGCACCGCCCTTATGAACTGTCCTACCTACCTATCTTCCTTTCCACCTATCCACTCCACCCTCCTCTGACCTATCACCTTCATCCCCACCTCCATTCACCCATTGTACTCTTTGCTACCTTCCCCCACCCTCCTCTCTGAACTATCACCAAAGTTGATTGGAGGCAGATGTTTGCAGGTAAAAGGACGGCTGGAAAATGGGAAGCCTTCAGAAATGAGATAACGAGAATCCAGAGAAAGTATATTCCTGTCAGGGTGAAAGGGAAGGCTGGTAGGTATAGGGAATGCTGGATGACTAAAGAAATTGAGGTTTGGTTAAGAAAAAGAAGGAAGGCATATGTCAGGTACAGACAGGATAGATCCTTAGAAGAGTAGAAAGAAAGTAGGAGTATACTTAAGAGGGAAATCAGGAGGGCAAAAAGGGGACATGAGATAGCTTTGGCAAA
>NC_057741.1:3646029-3737730 GCF_004010195.1 Chiloscyllium plagiosum
ATGCTGCCTGACCTGCTGTGCTTTTCCAGCACCACTCTAATCTAGACCCCCATTGCATTTCTAAGGGTAGATCTTCCCTCATGTACCGGATTAATTTGCTGCCTGACCTGCTGTGCTTTTCCAGCACCACTCTAATCTAGACCCCCATTGCATTTCTAAGGGTAGATCTTCCCTCATGTACCGGATTAATTTTTTAAGAGGTGACTGGAATAGAGGAGTGTCTATGGGTGTATTTGGTTTATTTGGACTCCCAGAATGTGTTTAATCAAGTTTTCCATCAGAAACTGTTCGCTAAATTTGACACCCTTGGAATTCAAGGCAAATTATTGACCTGTTTACAAGATTGACAAGCGTTTGGAGAAAGAGGTCAAGAATAATGAGCAGGTATTTTACTTCGAAGGATGTGGTTAGTGTCACTAAATTTTCATTGGATGCGTAGGCTGGGACGGAAGTAAGAGGGCAGGCCTGGATGGTAGTGACTTTAGCAAATTGAAACTTTGAAAAGGAAGTCAAGAAGCAGCAAGTCAACTGAAAATGCAGATGAATAAAGCATCAGCTTTTTGAGTGGAGGTACAAAAAATATGAAGGATCAACAATCAATATGAGGAAGAGATTGCTTTACAGTGAGCAGTTGGTTTTGGTGTTAGTCAGAACAGCACCTAGAGATTCATAACAGCCTTTAAACTATCTCTGTTTCTGCCTCTACAGATGCTGTCAAACCTGAGTTTCTCCAGCATTCTCTGTTTGAATCATCATAACCCACTCCTCCACTGCTGCTGTTTCAATGATGAGTGCCATCTTCTGATCAAAAATTGTCTGAGCTAACATGCCTATGTCCTGTGAATGTATTTTAAACTAATATATTTAATAGAAAATATTCCAGTCAGTCAGGTTGGCAACACTTATGAAGGCATAAATGAATACGTTGGCATGGATTTTACAGCCCACCCAGAGGCAAGTAGGTTGGCAGGCAATTGTGTAAAGTAGGCTGCTTGCACTATCGATGTGTGCCTGCTACTGGCCTGCTAGCCCTTACCCCACAGCAACTGAATGTGCAGCAGGGCAAGTGTTGGATGGGACACTTGCTTGTTGCCCAATTCTAGCCCTTAGTGGTCAGTCAGAGGTAGATTTGCCTCCAAATTCCACAACAGAATGTGGAATACCTACCATTAACATACAATCTAGATTGTTAACTCTGTTCTCCCTCTACTGACCTGCTGAATATTTCCAGCATTTTCTGTTTTTATTTTACATTTCCAGTATCTGAAGTTTGTTTTTGTCTTTTTCCTTATCTCCTTTCTTCATCATTTTGAAAAAGCTTATGCTGGTTTTCAGTATTAGAATTGCCTCATAATTGCAAGTCTATATTTGTCCTTTCTAAATGTGCCAGCTTTACATAATGTCTTTCTTGTCGCAATTAAACTAGAACTTTCTATCCTAGCATGCAGGAATGCATAGGACTGAAAAATGTCATTTCCCTATGATTGATAGGATTGAGAATGTGATGATCCTCTGACCCTGGAGGGCTTGACTATTAGAGTCATACAGCATTGAAACAAACCTTATGCCTCACCTGTCTATGTTGACCAACACCGACCAAACTACACTATCCTATTTAGTGGCACTTGATCCATAGCCAACTATGCCCTGGCATTTGAAGTGCTCGTCCAGAAATATTCTTAAATATTGTGATAGTGTATGCCTCCTCCACCACCCTGCAAGGCATAATGTGCCATATTCTACCGCTCCTTTGGTGGAAAGCAGATTCTCACATCTCCTCTAACCTACTTATTTCTCACCCTAAACCTGCGCCCTCTGGTTTTAGACGCATCTGCCATGAGAAAACAATTTACACAGTTACCTTGTCTGTGCTTCTCATAACTTTGTATACCTTAATCGGATCTCCCCCACCCCATCCTTAGACTCCTGTGCTTCAACGAAAACAAACCCATTTCCCGACTCAGGCGACTGACTGTGTGGAGTTTGCACGTTCTCCCCGTGTCTGCGTGGGTTTTGTCTGTGCTTCTCATAACTTTGTATACCTTAATCGGATCTCCCCCACCCCATCCTTAGACTCCTGTGCTTCAACGAAAACAAACCCAGCCCATCCAGTCAGTCCTCATATCTGATACTTTCCCAGCCAATATTCTGGTGAATTTCATCTGAGGCCTAACCAATATTGCATAAAGTTGTAACAAGACTACCGTGCTCCTATATTCTTTACCCTGGCTAATGAAAGCAAGCATCCCACGTGTCTTTTTCATCACACTGTCTACCTGTGCTGACACCTTCAGGGATATATGGGCTGTGTTCCTCAGTACTTCCCAGGAATCTACCTTTCATTTTATATAACCTTCTTTTATTAGACCTTCCAAAAAGCATCACCTACATTTATCAGAACTAAATTCCATCTGCCATTGCTCAGCCCAATTAAATTCACTTTTTCTGCCCACCTAAAAGGTGCTATATGATGGTAGCAATGGTTTACGAGAGCTGAAGCATCAAAGATTTAGAGTATTAAGACTTTGTATATGACTGTTCCTGAGGAAGACTTCAGTTCGCGACTCTTGGTCTATTAGAAGGGACTGGGGCAGAGTGAATGGAGAGGTTTGGGGAAAATGATAGGATGTGATGGGAAGAATCTAAAACAATAAGGTATCCAAGTCGAAAAAGCACATTCTTAAATTATGGGGGTGAATTATGAATTTTCATATACTGAAAACGTGAGAAGATGATAACGAAGAGTTGCATTTGAGGGGAACATGTGATAGTTTGAGGTTGATGCTAATGCATGTACTGTTCACGACTGTCAGCCTAAAATGGGTCCCCATTGGTATACTGTCCAGAAGGATTAAATAATGGGAAAAGGCCATGATAGGACAAGCAGGGAGGTCTGCAGGAGTGGAACAGTACAAAGATTAGTTACATTTCCAAGAGGAAGGACAAGAGGTGAGATCTATGTATTTGTAAAAGGAGTGCAAGGAACCAGAACAAGAAAACATAGGTAGAGTTCAAGTGATGATTCGGAGGATATATTTAGGGAGAAGAAAAGATCAAAGATAGTGGTTTAGGAAATTTAATAGGCAATCTGACTGGAGTAATCCAGAAAGACCACAATAGGAGAGGTCACAGCCTGATGAGGTGACAGAAAAGCAAGAGAAGTGCCAAACTCTTTTGGCAATAGGCATAAGCAGAAGTCACTGTAATTACGAGTGCTTATAACTGCCAATAGATTTGAAGATAAAGCCAAAAGAGCAGCTAAAGAGCAAGAGTTATACAACTAGAAAGGATTAATAGTATATTTGGAGGTTGCTGATTAAAGGTGTTCAGTATCTTCTCTATCACAGAGATGTATCTGTTTAGAAACAGTTTTACTAATTAGGACGCATAACGTCAGTGCTAGTTTCATAACCAGAGGTTTGAGGAATGCCTGAACAATAAGGCATAATGCCTGAACCATTTACAGCAGGAAAAGTGATTTTTATTTTAATCGTTTTTGGCTGTTTTCACTACTCATTAATAGAGGTATCAGTCCATAGTTATAAAAGCAGCTTTCCCACAGAATAAGCTGTTTTGGAGATGTTTACTCTAGCTTCTGAAGGAAGCATGCATCATCAAAGGTAAACTCTCAAAGTTGAATAATTTGTAGATTGAAAAGCAGTTCCTGAATATGATACTTTTTAATAAGGGCAGTTCTGTTTAAAATTGGGCTTTGCATAGGAGGAGCGTTCTACAAAGGTTTATTATTCTCATGGCAGAAAAGATTTTAGGGCATCTTTATGATGTGTGTAGACAATACTTTTATGGCTTGTCACTAATGCATTTAAAGAATGTTATTGATCAAATTGGGTAGGAATTTAAATTGGGCTCCTACTGCTTTTGAATGCAAAGATTTGGAGATAAAGCAAATGTGCCACATGTGATTTAACATCAACATCATTACTTGGAGAGTGTCAATTGCACCATTATAGTTTGTGCTAAGTCCAAAAAGACATTGATGCCTTCAAAGATGAAATGGAGCAGCTTCAAAGCCTTGTTGAATACCTCAATTGGTTAGGCTTGGAGACAAGACTGGATCCGTGCTTTAATATGTTGGAGCATAATCTTATGATGAGAAATCTGAAGATTGAAGACATCTTGAGGGTGGACCAAACGTTTTCTTAAATTAAAAGACAAATATATAGTGAAATTCTCAGGTTTCAGAAATACCATAACTAAAAAGAACAAATCAATTTTAAAGGCTAATTTCAATGATTTGAGTTTTCCAGTGCAGTTATTTCATATGGAATATTATGAAAGAGAATGGATAAAGTTGAATTTTGTCTTTGGAAGCCAAAACTGCTAGCAGTGCAATGAAGAACACTGGTTGCTGAAACTCTTGTACTCATTAATATAGTGAACATTGTGTTGTATTTATCCAAGATCTTGGTATATGAAGGGCTCCAAAGGCATCATATGTATAGAATGTTACATATATCATTCAAGAGGATTGATGATCTATATTCCACAAAGTGTGCAATTGAGTAAAAGTTTGAGAGTAGTATAGCAATTCTGGAGCAAATATTGGAGAGGAAAAAAGTATCCAGACTGAGATTGATTAAAAACAACTGGTCAATCATTGAACTGTTTTTTTTACCAAAGTGAAAGCCTCTGGTGAAAACCTGTTGAAGGTTCTGAAAGAAAGAACCTCCTAACGTAAACCTTGGGATGTGAATTTTAGTTTGTGGGCATCTAACTGTTTTCATTTGGCCATTTTCTTTCGAAAAAGTGAATCTGACACTGATGTGAATATTGGCTTCTTGAAATAAATCAGACATGCTCCCAAGATGAGAGATGTTGATGTTTTGGGTATATATTTAAGGGCTGGTTTTCCCCAATGAAGGGAGTGAGTTAGGAAGGAGAGAAAGCAATCGAGGCTTTGTATTGAGCTATGAGGTTCAGATAAACGGTTTTGGAAGATGGACCAACTCCTGCTTCATTAAAGTTGAGTGCTTTTTTTTTATGAATATTTTTATTGAAACAAAAAGATTTTAGGTTTTTTTACAAAATTAAAGAACTAGTACAAAATAGTATGACAACTTTTATAATAACAAGGTAGCTTAAATTACATTCAATTAATTTACTACACTAAGGGCAATCTCATCACAGCCCCCCAACACTGGGAGGAGTAGTGAGTAGACCTGTATTTGTACGGGATTCTTCTTCCCAGGGGCCCCCAAACTGACGGGCACAGTCCCCACGGCTGGACAAAGGCCCTGGATAATATAGCCGATATGTCTACATCGATATAATTTTAAAAGGGCTGCCATGTCCTGTGAAGCAATTCCGTTTCCTGGTGCACCGTACTTGTAAGGAAGTCCAGTGGGATGTGTTCTTTGACTATCCTATGCCAACTCTAGCGTCCTGGGGGATTTTCTGACATCCAGCTCATTAAAATGTTCTTCCTCGCACCAAAAGAAAGGATATTAAACAATCTTTTTCCATGTGCATCCAGGGAGGTAAAATTTGGAAGATCCAGAAGGAGGGACGCCAGATCCAACCCAATCTCAGTTCCCAAAACCTTTGCCAAAGCACTCTGTCATCTCAATATCTGTGAATCTTGTGGCATGACCACAAGCAATGAGTAGGAGTACCAACCTCCATTTTGCACTTGGGACACATTGTGGACACTCCTGTCTTGAACTTCGCAAGCCGTTCTGGTGCCAGGTGGGCCATATGAAGTACCTTCAGTTGAGCAGCCTGAGTCGTGTTACAAATAGAGATCTTTCTAACATTTTCCCAGATGTCCTCCCACATCTCTAAGGAGATTTCCACCCCTAATTCTTGAATCCAGGTTTTACATAGCCACTCCATGTCCTTTGCCAAATTTCTGCCAAGCACGTGATAAAGAGTACTAACTGAGGGGGCACCCGCTGACCAGAGCACTTTCCTCTCCATGTCTGACTTGTAAGGATTGACCATCAATGTGGTCTTTTTTTTGTATGAATTCTCTAACTTGGAAGTAACAAAAGAGATCCTTTCTAGGTAGCTTGAACTTCCGACTCAGCTGTTCGAAGGGCATCATGATCTCCCCATCAAATAGATCTCCCAAACAGGAGATTCCACTGGACTCCCAAAGCTTAAAGCCAGAGTTTGTCAAACCCAGCTGAAATCCCAACGTTCCCACTATAGGAGTGAAGGGGGAGGTTTTTGGTAAATTATCCTCGCCCTGCCGCATCATTCTCCATGCTTTAACTGTGTTTAGGACAATCGGGTTTTTACAATGATCCATGAAAGTTTTCATCTTGTCCATAAACAACAAGTTAATGAGGGGAATTTTGTCTGGGGGGGCCCTCAATGTCTAACCAAATGGATCGCGGATCGCAACAGGCCCATTCAGCCATATAGGATAATGAGGAACTCAGTTGGTACTTCCTAAAGTCTGGAAAATCTAACCCCCCCCCCTTTCTTGTGAAAGCTGCAATTTATCTAGCTTAATAAGAGGCTGTCAATGATGCCAAATAAAAGATCCAAGCCAGCTGTAAAGTGTTTGCCTTGGCAGCATCAAAGGGAGCATTCTCATGGGATATACTAAGCAAGGAAGATCATTCATCTTCACCAAAGCTATTCTGCCCAACCAAGATTATCAGAGGATCCTCCCAGCGTCGAAAGTCCTGCCTAATTGTCTCTCATAGCTGCATGTAATTGGCTTTATATAATTGATCGAATACAGGGGTAATAAAAATGCCTAAGTACAGAAAACCTCCCTGTGACCACCAAAAGGGGAAACTGGTTCCATCTCCAAAGTTGGACGTACTGGTAAGACCCCCCCACAGGCATGGCCTCTGATTTCATAAAATTGATTTTTTTTATCCTGAAACCAAACCAAATAGATTGATCACTTGTATTAAGCAGGGCACAGATGTCACTGGATCAGCTAAAAAGAGGACATCATCCACATAAAGAGTAATTTTATGCCAGCCTGACCCTACCTCTGGGGCAGTTATATTGGGATCCGTCTGAATGGCTTCAGCCAGTGGCTCGATCACCAATGTAAGTAATAGTGGCGAAAGAGGGCACCCTTGACAGCTGTCACTGCTGACACTAAAACTGTCTGACCTTGTGTCATTAGTTAGCACTGTTGCTTTCCGGTTACTATACAGCACTGCCACCCATTTGGTAAAAACCTGTCCAAGACCAAACCATGTAAAAGAGGTACGGCTCTCCACCCGATCAAATGCTTTCTCTGCATCTAGGGAGACTACCAAACCCGGTATTGCTTTTTGCTGACATACTTGAACCATATTTAATACTCTTCTAATATTGTTGGTAGGCCTACGACCTTTAACAAAATCCCTCTGGTCCTCCTTTACAATAAAAAGCAATACCCTTTCCAGCCTTATGGCCAGCATTTTCGGCAGGATTTTAAAATCACATTCAGTAATGATACAGGCCTGTACGAAGCGTAATCCTCTGGTGCTTTCCCTTTCTTGAGGATAAGAGAGATGTTTGCTTCTCTGAGAGGATGGAAGGCAGCCCTGACTGAACGAGTAATTATACATATCCAAGGGTGGGCCGGCCAGCTTGTCTATAAACTCTTTATAAAACTCACTTTGAAATCCATGTGGCCCGGGCACTTTACCACTCCTGGAGCAGCCTCACTGCCTTCTGTACTTTCTGCATTGTCAAAAAGGACACCTGCTCTGAGGTTACACGTGAAAGGTCCAGGGCCCTAAAAAAAGGCCTCCATCTTCCTCATTCTATCTTCACAGCCCTCTGACTGATACAGCTCGAAATAAAACTTCCTAAATGCTGCATTAATCTTTTTAGCAATACAAGTCAGAGTACCAGCACTCTCTCTAATGGATGTAATAGATTGGGGAGATTTCTTCTTTCTGGTCAAGTACCTGGCTTATCACCGTACTCAAATAATCTCTCTTTCGCAAGAGATTTCACTGCTTGGGTAAGTGCAGCATTCAAAGTGGCCCTAAGGGCTGTAATCCACTGTAATTTAGTTATGGACAGCCTGTCAAAGTATGCTACTTCAGCCACCTTGAGGCGAGCCTTGAGCAGACATTGCTGTTCTCCCCTCTGTCTTTTCCGGGTCACAGAGTAAGAAATAATCTGATCCTGGGAGTGGGCCTTGGCAGTCTCCCACATCACCGATGGGTTGCTGGCTGTACCTGAAATGATATCCCAAAAAATTTTAAACTCCTGCAAAAAATATTCTATAAACTTACTATCTTTCAGGAGGAAAGGGTCCATACACCAATGTCAGGAATCCCCTTCACTACCTCTGGTCTTAACCTCCATATGCACTGCCGCATGATCAGAAATGGCTTGTTCCCTATTCTGCAGGACAGTGCCGAGTTCAAGAAGGCAGCGGGGACAAAAACCATGTCAGTTCTGGTATGGCACTTACATGGATTAGAATAAAAGGTGAAATCCCTACCTTCGGGGTGAAGACATCTCCATACATCCACCAACCCCAACTCCCTGTTCAAGTCCACCAACTGCCTAGATTGTGGAGATATACCCAGAAGACCCCAACGCATCCTGTCCACCTCTGGGTCTATAAAATGGTTGAAGTGACCCCCTATAATTGTATGGCGTGCCCCAAGGGCCATCAATCTGGAGAACTCATCCGTTACAAATTTAAAGGGATGTGCCGGGGGGCAGTATACATCCAGAATCCCTTGCTCCTCTCCATGTATTAACGCTTTAAGTATTGTGATTCGCATGCACTTATCCTTTATTTGGCCTAGCATTTGAAATGGGAGGTTCTTCAGGGTGAGAATAGTCACTTTTTGAGTTAAAAGATGCGAAAAACACCTTGCCGAATCCTCCCTGTTGCAACTTCAAATGCTCCTTATCGGTTAAGTGTGTCCCTTGTATTAAGGCTACATCGATCTTCTCTTTTTCAAGGCTTGACAGTATCTTCTTTCTCTTGATTGGTGTGTGACTTCCCTTAACATTCCAGGTACACCATTTAAATGAATGGCTAGCCATGATCGTCCGAAACAATCCAAGATCCCCCAGGAGGAAGAACCCCACTCAGCGTGCCAAATGAGAACCATAAACAGTTCGCACAGGTTTAAAAAAGCAACTTCTAAAACTACTAAATCAAAACTACTAACAACTACTTCTACAACATAACAACATAAAAACATAACTGAAAGGAAACTTTTCCCCCTTGTTCGGGCGGGCTCATACCACCCATTAATCCCACCACGACTCCTTCTAGCTGGAACCATGCTCCCACCCCAGACACCACCAAGTAAGAAAAACAAACACCAGTATCTTATGACTAAAAAGTGCATACCCAACCCGTCCCTTCCATACTGTAACCCTAGGCACACCTGGCAGAACGACAACATAAAAAACAAATTATATAAAATTGTAATCCTGACATATATTAAAAGGGAAACCAAGATCACCCCCCCCCCCCCCCAACAACCAGGTAAACCAGGCAAGTTACAGACAAAAGGGGCAGAATAAAATAATTGTCCGTATAATTCAGGCCAGTCAGTCTATTTTGGAACATCCAAGAAGTCCTTTGCCTTTTCCAGCGAATCAAAGTTGAACACCGACCCTCTGTGGCTGAAATGCAGTATCGCCAGATATCTCACGGAATACTGAATATTCGGGTCCCTCAGCCGTTTGTTTACCTCCCCAAAGGCATTCTGCTTGTGAATCACTACCGTGGAGAAGTCCTGAAAATGCATAATTTTTTATCCTTTATACACCATAGCCTAGGGATCTTTCCCTAATGCTCTAGAGGCTTCGAGCATTATTTGCTTGTCTCTATAATGTTGGAGTCACACTAGAACTGGGCAGGGGCGCTGGTCTGAAGCGAGCTCTGTGATCCTTTCCCCTTTGTCATTTCTAAACTGCACCAAACTGTTCAGAACTGATGCAAAATCGGCCTAAGGGTCAGGAAAAAAACTGCTTTCTGAAATGGACCAGACCAAACCCCATCAACATAGGAGAGAGCCTAAAATCTAACTTTTATCAAATTTAAAGGCAAGTGTGAGGCACTGTGTTCCTGATGGAATTTGATTCGTCAAACTACTAGGGTTTAAACATAACGCACTTTAATCCTACAACACAGTTAAAACACAAACAAAAAAAATTGGCATAACTTTAACTCTATTGAAATACTAAACAACATATAGTATTTAACTACTAATTATCAACTGTTCCTTTATAGCAGCATCCCATAGACATACTCTTGGCAAAGGCAAATTCAGCAAAACGGATTTTTCTTTCACATGCTATCTCCAGTCCAAGAGAAAGGGACACCAAAAGAAACAATCTAGCAATAGGGAACTTTTAGCTGCAGCAGAGTTAGCTCTATTAGCAGTTTCAAAAAGCCAACTCCCAAAATCCACGACGCCAATTGAAAACAAAATTAAAATGCTGATCTGTGTGAGCCTGACTCCACCCACTCATGCTGCTTTTATCTAATTTAAGAAAAAACATTCAGGGAGCTCAAAGTTATGTTCCGGTATCACTGGAACATCTTTCAACAAGAGAAACAGCTCAAAACAAATCCTTCTGAAAGGCACATCAGCATCACTGTTCATAATATTTTTAGAATAGCATGTCAAGCAGCCAACTAGGAAAATGACAATATTTTAAATCTGATATAATCCAGTGGAACAGGGGTAATTAATAACCAGAAATAAAAGACTCTGGAGAAGAATATTGGTTAATATGATAGTTTGATATTTAATTGGAGTAATTTAATTAATTCTGAAACACCGGTTCAGAATCTGATCCAGTAAACTATATAGATATGTAGGGTGTGATGGCTAAAGTAGATTAGGGGAAATAACTGCAAGACTAGACTTGGGTGCAGTGGCAATTGACAATACTTTAGGAAATGATTGATTAGAAGATAGCAAATACAGTCTTGTTATTCATGAATGGGGGAGAGAGAAAATGGGAATGACTGGCGAGTTGGTCTGATATTGGTAGTTGGAAAAACTCTAAATCGTTTACGATAACAACAGGACACTTGGCAAGGTGTAGTATGAAAGGATAGAGTGAACACAGATTTATGGAAGGGAGATCACATTTGACAAGTTTTTGAGAGATACTTGAGGTTGTAACTAGTAGGATGATAAAGGGGAAGCATTGGTAGTATTAAACTTGGTTAATTGGTCTGCGATTTTGGTCCAGGTGTTAGTGGCACACAATAAGTTGGATACTATTCCACTGAATTGTGCTTACGGAGAGACCCATGGGTCAGTGTCCCTCTTAAGGTGGGCAATCTGTCGACAAACTCCAAGAATCCCTTTGGAACAGCTCACCAAACCATTCTGCCCATTGTACCCACAGGTTTTCTTTTGAGGGATTATTTATACCTCTTCTTTACTGTGCACCATACCTGTTTTTCACCCATTTTCATTTTTTTTTATTATTTCACTATTCTGTCCAAAGCTCTACTTGATATACACTGCCTCTGGGACTCAATCCCAACGCTACAATTAAACAAAACATTGACTTCTCTGGCGTATTATTTCCAACACCTTTATTAATTTTGGTTTCTGGAGTAGAGAGGCATTTTTGTGATCTTGATAAGCATACAAGTGTCAGACTCTGAAGGACAGTCACATTGGCATAATTTCTGTCTCAGGAGGTGCTGCCAGATCTGCTGACTTTCTCCAGCATTCTCTGAGGTTTTTCTCAGTGCTTCAGGACATGATTTTGAACTTGGGGAACCTTTGGCTTGCATGCTCCTGCCAAATCATTTTTTACACAGGGTCACACAGCAATGTTGTGCACTTAGCCTGGCTGCATCTTATGGCCCTTAGCTTCATTTCTTGGTGCTCACTTAACTTGAAATTAAGTGGTGACTGCCAGCCTTGCATAGATTTTTGGCCAGAGGGCAGGAAGGGTTAGTAATCGTGGAGGATGATGTTGGTGCAATTAATCGAGTGGAGATGCTGGCTGCAATATTGATGTTGGTGGGACCGGTATCGTCGGTAAAATGTCGTGACAGAGATAATATGAGTTAATGGAAGAAGATGCAGAGTGTAGAAGATCATTTGATCTCTTTCCTGCATTGTTTTGCATTCTGTCTGAACTTGGAAACCACACTTATCTAGTCTGTGTCTAGACTGGCTGTGTTTGGTGTTTTGACCTTCTCTGGTGATCTGTTTCAAAAAAATGGTGATCCTCTTGACCATCCTGTCTACCAGAACTTCCAGTTCCCTATTTCGAATGTGGACTGACAGCTTCTTTTACTGAGACATTTTGGTTTCTTTTGAGGATAGTGTGCGATATAGTTCCTGACCCCCAATATTCAAATTGGGCTTTAACCGTGCCACCAGTAGCCTGTATGTCCCAGAAGATTCTGTCAGCAGTGGGAATTTAACTGCTCCTGGAACATGAGAAGAATTGAATGAGGCAGGTTGCATAATTACTAAGGCAAGGAACTGGAGATGGCCTGAGAAAAGTCATGCTAGTAGATCTACCATGAAGCTCATTGAAAATACAGCCTTAAAATAGGAATCAGCCCATGGTTTTGGTTTCCAAGACTGACTACCATTCAAATTAACTGGTTTGGGAGGAAGGGAAATTTTTATTTTTGCCCTTTCAAGAAACTGACTGTGTTGATATGGCTGCCCACTGGTACCTACAAACACAGTCTAAAATTTTCCTAAAACTCACCCAGACCTGCTGAATTTCTTCAACACTTCAAGTTCCAGTTTTTATCTCTCTTTAAACAGATTGAAATTGTATCTCTGTATGTGAAAGACGTTACCTAGTGATGTAGCACAAATAAAGAAACCCGAATCATTTCATTGAGAGTCTGAGTATTTCTTGTTGTTTGTTGTGAGAACCTGTTGTACTAACTCATTATTTTGAATTTGAATAATTTTCAGCATCAAAGAATATGCTTCTAACAGTGTTTTTATCTCTAGTACAGTCCAGAGGAACGTGATCCAATTCCATTGAGCATACATCACATGCCCATTGCGGTCAGCTTTGCCTTCTTCCAGCAAGGGTATGTACAGCATTGCTGCTTTTTTGTGCTGCTTTATCTCACGTGTGAAAAATTTATAACATTTTTTCTCCTTGTGGATCAAAAAATATTTATTTTAATCTTTAGTGTCATAGAGATGCTTTGATCCAACCTGTCCATGCTAACCAGATATCCCAACCCAATCTAGTCCCACCTGCCAGCACCCGGCCCATATCCCTCCAAACCCTTCCTGTTCATATACCCATTCAAATGCCTTTTTAAATGTTGCAATTGTATCAGCCTTCACCACTTCCTCTGGCAGCTCATTCCATTCACATACCACCCTCTGCGTGAAAAAGTTGCCCCTGAGGTCTCTTTTATATCTTTCCCCTCTCGCCCTAAATCTATGCCCTCTAGTTCTGGACTCCCCGACCCCAGGAAAAAGACTCTGTCTATTTATCCTATCAATGCCCTTCATAATTTTGCAAACCTCTATAAGGTCACCCCTCAGCCTCCGACGCTCCATGAAAAACAGCCCCAGCCTGTTCAGCCTCTCCCTATAGCTCAAATCCTCCATCCCAGGCAACATCCTTGTAAATCTTTTCTGAACCCTTTCAAGTTTCACAATGTCTTTCTGATAGGAAGGAGACAGAATTGCACACAATATTCCAACAGTGGCCTAACCTATGTCCTGTACAGCTGCAACATGTCCTCCCAACGCTGTACTCAATACTCTGACCAATAAAGGAAAGCATACCAAACGCCGCCTTCACTATCCTATCTACTTGCGACTCCACTTTCAAGGAGCTATGAACCTGCACTCCAAAGTCTCTTTGTTCAACAACACTCCCTAGGAACTTACCATTAAGTGTACGTCCTGCTAAGATTTGCCTTCCCCAAAATGCAGCACCTCACATTTATCTGAATTAAAGTCCATTTGCCACTTCTCAGCCCGTTGGCCCATCTGATCAAGATCCTGTTGTAATCTGAGGCAACCTTCTTTGCTGTCCACTACACCTCCAATTTTGGTGTCATCTGCAAATGTACTAACTATACTTCTTATGCTCACATCCAAATCATTTTATTAAAATGACAAAAAGTAGAGGACCCAGCACCGATCCTTGTGGCACTCCACTGGTCACAGGCCTCCAGTCTGAAAAACAACCCTCCACCACCACCCTCTGTCTTCTACCTTTTGAGCCAGTTCTCCCTGTATTCCATGAGCTCTAACCTTGCTAATCAGTCTCCCATGGGGAATCTTGTCGAACGCCTTACTGAAGTCCGTATAAATTACATCTACCACTGCCCTCATCCATCCTCTTTGTTACTTCTTCAAAAACTCAATCAAGTTTAATATAAATTAATAGCTGTACACCAGCTTTTGCAGTAAAATGTTATTGTAACTTCAATAGGGGAGCAGCAAATAGCCTTAATTTTTAGAAAAATGCTAACTCTTGAATAGGATTTCTGCTGACTTCACAGGATGTGAGTTAGTTTTGTTCTTTCAACCATTTGTAGAAAGCGTGGCAGCAGCTACAGAACCAATTAGATGAGGGTTCCACCTATTAGTGCTAACGTTTGTACACTAGGAACAAGAGCAGGTCATTTAGCCCTTTGATTCTGCTCCATCTTTCAAAGCGACCATGGCTGATCAGCGACCAAACTCCACATATCTCCTTTTGTTACATAGTTGTGGTTAACAACATCGAACAATCTTGGACTTAATTAGCAATTGATTAAGCATGAGGCCTTTTGTGGAAGATAATTGCAAACTTTACCACCCTTTCCATAGAAATTCTTTCCTAATTTCATTTTTGAAAAATCTGGCTATAATATTTAGACTGCCCCCCCCCCCCCCCCATATCACTCCTCAGCCAGCGTAATTGTTTTCTCAGAATCTATCCTATCTGTTTCCCTTAGTGTCTTGAAAACTTCAAACAAATGCCCCTTTAATCTTCTAAATCCTAGGGAAACATAATCCTACTTTGTATAACCTCCTTAAAATTTAACGTTTGAAATCTGGGTATCCTTCAGGTAAGCATACACTGCACTTTTTCCCCCAGGATTAGTTATTCTTCCTAAGGCACACGGCACAGAATAAACACAGGTTTGATCTAGCCAGGGCTGAAACATAACTTCTGCCACCTTGTATTCAGGTCCTTTCGTCATAAAGGCCAACATTCCATCAGTTTTATTTTCTGTGCCTGTTAAGGACATTTTTATTGATCTTTGGAATGTTTCTTAGGATAGCCACTGTTTCTAACTTTTTCGCAGTTTATAAAGTAGCCTGTCTGTCCATTTTTTAAGTGGATGATTTCATGTTTGATGTTGAAATCTGTTCATTGTTCACTTGATCAATTAATATCACTTCATAATTTTATGCTTCCATTTCCATGACTTGGATAAGAAAATTTGGATAATGGCTTTCTATCAAATCATCTTGGTCATTAAAATATACAGTGAATAATTGAAGCCTCAACATACCTACATCTAACATGTTAGAAGTCACATTCTGTTTATTAGAATGTCTGTTCTGTTTCCTACTGCTTAACCAATTAACCAAGTAAATAAAAAGCTTGTCCTCTGTCTGTGAGCTACATTTGGAGCTAAGTTTTGTTTTGATGGACCTTCTGGAATTTCTGTAATTAACATATGTAGAAATTCCTCTATCCACAACTTTAGTCACCTTTTCGAAAAAATCAGGTCAATTGTAAACCAGTTGTTATTGCAAGCTGCAATCTTTGGCTTTGCTACTTTGCCACAATCAAAAATGTATAAAAGTAATAGGAATCTCTGCGTTTTGTAGCATTGCTTGCTTTGATTTACCTTGAATGATGAACTTGTGAAAATCCAATTTCTTTCTTTGTTTAAAGAAGGTAATTGTAACCTGAGATACAATGAGAATAGATAATTTGTCGCAGATTTTTCTCTTTCATGCTTGAACATAAATTGTGACCAAGTGATGATTGAATGAACTCAAGCAGGGAGGATCTGGTTTGTATACCACAGCTGTTCAATGTTTCTCCTGTTGATTTTAAATGGGTAGAAAATCTGGTGCTTCAGGCATGATTCTTATGGTCAAACTACATTTTAGATTTAAATGCTTAAGAGGAAATTTGTTCCTTTTTTATATCCTAAAAACTCTTTCATCCAAAACTATTGGATATTTGAGATAAAGTATTAAACTAAAGATCTAAGGGATTCTGTAGACATGAAAATGATGATAAAATAGCCAGAAAGTCTCACGTTTTCTTTGTTTGTGTCATTAAAAACTGATATAAATATTTAAGTCAATGCAGGAGGTACTTTTTTTACACAAGACTTTGGAATATACTTCTGTAGGAAAGAAATCAAAAGGACATGAGAATATGCTAAGTATGGGATTAGGACCCTTCCTTCTGTATCTTGTAAGTAGTTTTTATTTTATATAGAACCTACCTATTGGTAGATCCAATCGAACATGAGGAACGAGTCATGGATGGACTTCTAGTAATTGCCATGAACAAACACCGTGAGCTATGCACTATTCAGTCCAGTGGTGGTATAATGCTTCTAAAAGATCAGGTCAGTAGTCAGCACATGTGTGCACTTTTATTTTCTTAAACTGACATGCTGGCATTGTACAGCGGACAATCAGCACCTGAAATGGAAAAGATCAGATTAACATTATTTATCTTCAGATTTTAAAAATTTGATCTGTAAAGTTAATAATCTCCTTTCTTTTGTGATGTTAAAGATTTCTGTTCTTTCTCAAATGTTGAAGTGCTGTATGTTTTGAGCATATTATTTATCTTTCAATTATTAAAGAGATGCTGCGTTATTAGAGGAGTTTAGGAATAGGTGGAGGTCACTTAGCCTACCAAGCCTGCCTTACTAATCTAGATCATGGCTGGTCATCTCCACAATGCACATTTTCTGTGCCATCGCCATATTCCTTAAAGTTATTAGTCTCCAGAAATCTTAGGATATCTTGAACCAGATCAAGGATTGAATTTCCAAGGCTTGTGGGCTATATTTATAATCCAGTGGAGATAGTGAGGTCTGCAGATGCTGGAGATCAGAGTTGAGAGTGTGCTGCTGGAAAAGCACAGTAGGTCAGGCAGCATCCGAGGAGCAGGAAAATCGGCGTTTTGGGCCGGAGCCCTTCATGAGGAATTCCGAATTGCTAATCCAACTGCCATATTCTGGCCCATTCACTTAGTCTGTCCAAGTCCATGTGAAACGTCCGTGGACCCTCCTCACAATCTACATTCCCTCCCAGCGTGGTGTCAGCAGCAAATTTAGAACTATTATACTTGGTCCTCAAATCTAGATTGCTTATCTAGATTGTGAACAGTTATAGACTTAGCCCTTGTACCCCACAAGTAACAGTCTGCAGTCCTGAGAATGATGCTGCCTTTGGGATGTTAGGCTGTTCAGATGAGTCTAAAGAATCCTAGTTGACATTCTTTACTCAGCCAAACTCAATGGAAATAAATTAAATGACCATTTGTTTGAGGAACCTTACACAGTTGACTGCATTTTTAAAACTAATCCAACTATTATTAACTGTTTTGGGAGTCCTGAGGTTTTGGAAGATGCTTCATAGATGTAAACTGTTATTACGTTAGAAGCAATTTCATGCGAAAATTGTTTCCAATTGCCTTAAAATTGTTAAAAATCTTGGAGTGCAATTCCCAACATTGGTTATACTTTTTTTTGCATTGAGTTTACGCTGTCACATTATTACTATTGTATTCTCTTTATTTTTTTTTAAAGACTTATAAAGATCCATTTCTCCCCTCTCTTTGCATAGGATTATTTTGTTTAGATACAAATTTCTCAGAAATACTGTCCCATTGTCTAACATAACTTCCATTTATGTTAACATAACAATAATGGAATGGACATCCTAATATTGAAGACTAGAATCATAGAATCCTTACAACGTGGAAAGAGACCATTCGAATGTGTGTTGACCCTCTGAAGAGCATCCCACACAAACTCAACACCCCCACCCATTCCTGTAACCGCATATATACCATGCCCAATCCACCTCTTTTGGACTGTTGGAGGAAACCACAGCACCTGGCAGAAACCTGCCCAGACATGGGCAGACTGTGCAAACTCCATACACCGTTTCCCAAGATTGGAATCAAACTGCTAACTACTGTGCTGCCCATTTCCATTTGAACGATTATAGACAGCTTTTTAATTGAAAGGTTGTTGTCTATTAGGCAAAAAGGGATGAGTTACAGGCTATTTCTAAAAGTTATGCACCAAACTGCATCATCCAGGCTTCTCCTGTAGATTGATTTGATGTTTAGATACAAATTTATACAAAATAGTAGGACCTATGATTATGTGATGCAGTTTGGTTTTTCCATTAATTTTAGTTAAAGATAGCATGTACTTATTGATTCATTGCTTTCAGTAGGACCCTAACATACATGAAAGCACGACAAGACATTACGACCTTGAATTGGCAATCAAAAACAATATTTAAAGGTGCATGCTCCTGCAAACACTGATTTTTATATATATATCTACTTTGCATTCCAGTGGAGAAATGTGTAACAATGATTTTTCACTCTTTTTCTTTTGATATTCAAACCATTGAGAAAGTTGCACTCACATTTGGATTCAGCCTAGAATGGGGAAAGTGGGGAAGACTTTGCAAGCTACAAATGCGTGACATTAGTCAGTCTACAATCTTTATTCCTATCAAGAAGTAATATATCATCCTTTTTTAACCAGCCCAATGGTTTTAAAATACATTTCATAAATGTCAACAGGCAAGATCTTATCTATGCCTATATAGTAGTAAGGATATTTCTCAATAACCCAGCTGTCTTCAGGAATAGCTGGTGAGTGCTTGCCTACATACTCTGTCAATCCATCATCCTCCCATTCTGTGACCCTGCTCCGGTAATGAGGATTAGGCTGTCCGTGGAACAAAGGCCCTTTACACCAGGTTATTGACACCTTGACTGTAACTATGGAAAAGATTTGCAACTAAAAGGTGCATATACCCTTGGAACTATTAACTTTTCAAGACCAGTCAATAAGTATCAAAATGTGTCTCTGTGAATGACTATGCTTTTGTCAATGAAGTTTAGCCTGCAATATATAAATGAGTAGTAGAACTATATTTGCTGCATGAAAGAGTGCAGGTGGGTACTCAATGAGTTAGCATGGTAGGTGAAGGAGGAAGGGTGGGTGACCGTCAGAACTAAGTTGTAGTATGACGTGCAGTGGAGGATAGGTAGAGGGCATTAGGTTGCATGATGAGAACTGCTGGAATTTTTTGAAGAACTTGTGTAATGGATTCTTGGTTTAAGAGCAATTCTAGTTTCCAGAATAATTTCTATTACTTTCACACATTCACTGGTACTTGTAAAGTGTTTATGCTTTGCAACAGAATGCCATAAAAGTTGAAAATAGACTCGGCTCAAAACACATTGGCAGTCCCTTGCCACATGTTAAAGTTCTTGGATTCTGGGTAATCCAAGATGGAGGATGGGAAGAATTTCTGGCTGTAAGAGGGCTGTTCCCTTTTTTTTTTGAGATATTTTAGGTGTTGGAGGTGATTTCCTCGAATTCGAGGAACAGCAAATACTGTTTTATATGCTGTTGCATTGTTTTGGAACTTGAGAGAAAAAAAAAGTCAAAACAACAGCACTTTTAAAAGGGAGAGGAGCAGACAAAGGCAGCACATGGACAGTCAGTGCAAGGGAAAGAGACAGCGAGAAAGAGAAAGAAACTCACACAGCTAACTGACACAGCAGTGAACCTGCACAGTTACTGCCTTTGCTGTATCGCTGGACCTCTGGAGTGGGTCTGGGAAAAATTAACAAAGTGAAATTTACAACTGATCTTGGAGGAACCCAATTGGGAGAGCTCACAGCACAGAAACAGATAAGGGCGGCACGGTGGCTCAGTGGTTAGCACTGCTGCCTCATAGCACCAGAGACCTGGGTTCAATTCCCGCCTCAGGCGACTCTCTGTGTGGAGTTTGCACATTCTCCCTGTGTCTGCGTGGGTTTCCTCCTGGTGCTCCGGTTTCCTCCCACAGTCCAAAGATGTGCAAGTCAGGTGAATTGGCCATGCTAAATTGTCCGTAGTGTTATTGCAGAGAAGTTATTTGGGTTGAACTGAGAAATGAGAGAGGAATGATCACCTTATTAGGATTGTATTATAGTCTCCCTAATAGTCAGCGGGAAATTGAGAAACAAATTTGTAAGGAATCTGTTATTTGTAAGAATAATAGGGTGGTTATGTTAGGGGATTTTAACTTTCCAAACATAGACTGGGACTGCCAGTTAGGGCAGGCAGAAGGTTAGATGGAGTTTAAAGGTTTAGATGGAGAGGAATTTAAGTGTGTACAAGATTTTTTTCTGATTCAGTATGTGGATGTACTGACTACAGAAGGTGTAAAACTTGACCTACTCTTGGGAAATAAGGCAGGGCAGGTGACTGAGGTGTCAGTGGGGAAGCACCTTGGAACCAGTGATTATAATTCTATTAGTTTTAAACTAGTGATGGAAAAGGATAGACCAGATCTACAAGTTGAAGTTCTAAATTGAAGAAAGGCTAATTTTGATGGCGTTAGGCAAGAACTTTCAAAAGCTGATTGGAGGCAGATGTTTTCAGGTAAAGGAACAGCTGGAAAATGGGAAGCCTTCAGAAATGAGATAACAAGAATCCAGAGAAAGTATATTCCTGTCAGGGTGCAAGGGAAGGCTGGTAGGTATAGGGAATGGTGGATGACTAAAGAAATTGAGGGTTTGGTTAAGAAAAATAAGGAAGCATATGTAAGGTATAGACAGGAGAGATTGAGTGAATCCTTAGTGTATAAAGGCAGTAGGAGTATACTTAAGAGGGAAATCAGGATGGCAAAAAGGAGACATGAGGTAGCTTTGGCAAATAGCGTTAAGGAGAATCAAGAGGGTTTTTTACAAATACATTAAAGACAAAAGGGTAACTAGGAGAGAATAGGGCCCCTCAAAGATCAGCAAGGCAGTCTTTGTGTGGAGCCATAGGAGATGGGGGAGATACTAAATGTGTGTTTTGCAGCAGTGTTTACTGTGGAAAAGGACATGGAAGATATAGAATGTAGGGAAATAGATAGTGACACCTTAAAACATGTCCATATTATAGAGGAGGAAGTAATGGATGTCTTGAAATGCATAAAGGTGGATAAATCCCCAGGACCTGATCAGGTGTACCCTAGAATTCTGTGGGAAGTGATTGCTGGGCCCCTTGCTGAGATATTTGTATCATCGATAGTCACAGGTGAGGTGCCGGAAACACTGGAGATTGGCTAATGTGGTGCCACTGTTTAAGAAAGGTGGTAAGGACAAGCCGGGGAACTATAGACCGGTGAGCCTGATGTCGGGGGTGGGCAAGTTGTTGGAGGGATTCCTCTGGGACAGGATGTACATGTATTTGGAAAGTCAAGGACTGACTAGGAATAGTCAACATGGCTTTGTGTGTGGCAAATCATGTCTCAAACTTGATTGAGTTTTTTGAAGTAGTAACCAAGAGGATTGATGAGGACAGAGCAATGGACATGATCTATATGGATTTCAGTAAGGCGTTCGACAAGGTTCCCCATGGGAGACTGGTTGGCAAGGTTAGATCTCATGGAATACAGGGAGAACTAGCCGTTTGGATACAGAACTGGCTCAAAGGTAGAAGACAGAGGGTGATGGTGGAGGGTTGTTTTCAGACTGGAGGCCTGTGACCAGTGGAGTGCTACAGGGATCGGTGCTGGGTTCACTACATTTCATCATTTACATTAATGATTTGGATGTGAGCATAAGAAGTATAGTTAGTAAATTTGCAGATGACACCAAAATTGGAGGTTACCTCAGATTACAATGGGATCTTGACCAAATGGGCCAATGGGTTGAGGAGTGACAGATGGAGTTTAATTCAGATAAATGTGAGATGCTGCATTTTGGGAAAGCAAATCTTAGCAGGACTTATACACTTAATGGGAAGGTTCTAGGGAGTGTTGCTGAACAAAGTGACCTTGGAGTGCAGGTTCATAGCTCCTTGAAAGTAGAGTTGCAGGTAGATAGGATAGTGAAGAAGGCATTTGGTATGCTTTCCTTTATTCATCAGAGTATGGAGGGCAGGATTTGAGAGATCATGTTGCGGCTGTTCAGGACATTGGTTAGGCCACTGTTGGAATATTGTGTACAATTCTGGTCTCCTTCCTATGGAAAGGGTGTTGTGAAACCTGAAAGGGTTCAGAAAAGATTTACAAGGATGTTGCCAGGGTTGGAGGATTTGAGCTATAGGGAGAGGCTGAATAGACTAGGGTTGTTTGCCCTGGAGCATTGGAGGCTGTGGGGTGACCTTATAGAGGTTTATAAAATCATGAGGGAATTACTAGACAAAGTCTTTTCCTTGGGGTAGGAGAGTCCAAAACTAGAGGGCATAGGTTTAGGGTGAGAGGGGAAAGATATAAAAGAGACCTAAGGGGCAACATTTTCACAAAGGGTGGTGCGAGTATGGAATGAGTTGCCAGAGGAAATGTTGGTCGTTAGTACAATTGCAACATTTAAAAAGCATCTGGATGGGTATATTAATAGGAAGGGTTTGGAAGATTATGGGCCAAGTGCTGGCAGGTGGGACTAGATTTGTTTGGGATATTTAGTCGGCATGGACGAGTTGGACCGAAGGGTCTGTTTCCATGCTGTACATCTCTGACTTTGACAGTTGCTGATGCTTAGTAAGGTTTTTTTTGTGGAAGGTTGGGCCTCCAGAATTGCCTTTTCTGCCCTCCCTACCCGAGTTTGCAGCCAGGCTTGTCTCCTGGTGAGCCATTTTGTGGACAGTCCTTTCAACTTCATCTCCTATCACTTGTGTTCTGTGATTCACCCCTCTCAACTTGCCAGCCCTTCCACTGGGTGGTAAAGTATAGGTGTTAATTCAATATTACTGTCCTTGTTCAAATCTGATTAACAAAGTCCAAAATGTCAGATATGCCTAGAGAGAGGACAATTATCTGCATAGCATGAAAATCCTAGGAAATAGCTGATTGACAACATTGTAATACACCATTACTGCATTCCGTCAAATGCAGATAAATGTAAATGTAGCTGAAATAGACAGTGACTTTAATTTTTGAATCCATTGCTAACCCCAACCCCGCCCCCCCTCCCGCAAGGTTCTTCCTTGCATTGTGATTTGTACAGAATCATGTAGTGGGAGGAGGGAAGTGTTTGTAATAGAGGTGTGGAATGAAGTGCATGTGGTGATGAGGCTTAATGCAAAGTGGAGCCAAGACCATCATTTGATCTTTGATGAGAAAGTGAGGTCTGCAGATGCTGGAGATCAAAGTTGAAACTTTGATCAAGGGCCTGAAGAAGGGCCTGTGCCCGAAACGTCGAATCTCCTGTTCCCTGGATGCTGCCTGACCTGCTGTGCTGTTCCAGCAATAAAGTTTCAACTTTGATCTTTGATGGTCAGTCAGTTGAAATATTATGGTTCTGAACCCATTTCTAAGAATGATACTGAGGTGTTGTTGTCTGTCACCTTGCTTGAGCAATGCGTCCATTTTGAAAATGTTAGCCCTATTTTCAGATTCTTCCAAGGCCTTGCATGGTCCCCATGTCTAGAAAGCCTTTAAGCCCTACAACCTCTTGAGATCTCCATATTTGTTTACTAGTCCTTTTATAAATTCCCTCTTTTTAACTGCTCCATCACTCAGAGTTTTGCTTTCCTGAGCTATGGAATGAATTCCCCAAACCCCTTGGCTTCACAACCTCTTTCCTGGTTCAGAAGCTTCTTAGGGCAAATGATTAAAAGCTTGATCTTGGTATCAAATGCGTAAGACATTTACCACTTTGAAGGTACTACAGATTATTGTAGGGTCTACTTGTATTTATAACACTTTTTTTTCTATTGATATAAATTAGCCATTTATAATGGCTATATACATATGAATGATAGGACAAAATCAAGCTCAGCTTTGATGCCCTTTATAGTGATGTGTGCTATCTAGGATATCATGAAAAGAATAATTAATTGGATGAGGTAATGCTTTGAACTCCTACAAAAATCAACATTTCCAGGAGAAATGGGAACAAGGAAGAGCAATAATTGTATCATTTTATTTTAGGTTCTTCGTTGTACTAAAATAGCCGGTGTTAAGGTGGCAGAAATCACAGAGTTGATGCAAAAAGCTCTGGAAAATGATAAGAAAGTCAGGCAAGTTGATGTTAAACTCCTAATAATTTTTTGTGTAAAATGCTGTTTTGAAAATAAATTAATTTTTTGGGTTGGAGTTCCAATGAAATGTGAATAGGCAGAGTCAGGATGAGATTTTTATCCTCAGGGAGTTGAAATATTTCCCAGCTCAGTCTCCCCGCTTCAGAAGAATGTGCTCACCAGGATGGAGTGCTCATTGCTGAGGGTGGATGACAGCAGTATTCAGACAAACTGATCCTGGATAATGTTTGGATGCAGACTGAAAGAGCTACCAGCTGCTGAGCAGGATGTTTAAATTGCCTCGTTTTGTGTTTTTGATTGAGCCCAGAAAACCATCAGACTCTGAAAATACCTGAGCCCCTACTTGATTGACAGCTCTGGCTCATTGCTCGCTGTCAGGTTCACAATTTATTAATTCAGTATTGGGTGGGTTCAGGTGCTTCGCAGTTTTTGCTTTTAAATTTTCAAAGGGTCTGGATGATAGACCTTTTAATGACAAGGAGTTTTTGTAAACATAGCAGAAACTTATGAAAGTTTCAAATATCTTTTTTTCACTTATCCAACATGCACTGTAGGATTCAATTGGTTTTATAGAGTGAATGGGGAATGAAGTGGATTGGTGGGAGGAGGGGCATATCTTGACTTGCTTATGGGTGGGGTTGGGGAAGAGAACCTTTTAAAAGATTCCATTATGCAGAACTATACCTCATCACAACTCTGAGGTGCCATTAATCTCAACTTTTAAAAGCTGGCCTGACTTCATGAAAATTGAGGAGGGCTCGATCATGCCAGGTGTGGGATTTCAACTTGAAGAGTCCTGAAGAGTAGAAACTTCCAGCATAAAAGGTCTCTGACACAAGTGCACTAGAGTCTGTTGTTTTATATAAGATAATTCTCCTGGAGATGATTAGTTCAGGTTCTCTGCTGTTTTCTGATGGATTCTGAAGTCATATGATACCAGGTTATAGTCCAACCGGGTTTATTTGAAATCACAAGTTTTTGGAGCGCTGTTCCTTTGTCATGTGGAGTGAAGAGAAGTGCACAAGCATACATTTATAGGCAAAGAAATCAAAAGATCATACAAATGGTGAGAGTGGAGTGTTGACAGATTGAATAATAAGTCTCTGCAATTGATCGAAAGTGTCAGACGGTGTGAGTAAAGTGTCAAATGAAGGGATGACCTATAACTCGATTAATTGAGGCAGAGAGATAATTACAAAAGATTAAAAATAAGATGGTGCGGGAACCAGACCAAATGGCTGGAATAATATGATCGGTGTAGGGGTAGCATGCCAAGGGTCTAACCAAAGAAATAAGTAATCCAAAACTGTACAAACTAATTAGAGAGATCATAACAAGTTATCATGGTGATGGTGTCAAAACAGGACAGTAAAGATTTTACAGATACAGAACAGTATAGTGGGGTTACATGTAGCGCGACATGAACCTAAGTTCACGAATCAGGCTGTCTTTATGGGTATGGAACCTGGCTATAAGTTTCTGTTCAGTGATTCTACACTGTTGTGTATCTCGAAGGCCGCGTTGGATATCACTTATCCGAAGATTGGAGGCTGAATGTCCTTGAGTGCTGAAGTGTTCCCTGACTGGGAGGGAACGCTCCTACCTGGCTTGTTGACACTCCACTCTCACCTTCTGTACAATCTTTTGATCTCTGCCTATAAATTCTGTGCCTGTGTGCTTCTCTTCACTCCACCTGACAAAGAGCAGTACTCACAAAGCTTGTGATTTCAAATAAACCTGTTGGACTATATCCTGGTGTTGTGTGGCTTCTCCACCTCAGTCCAACACCAGCACCTCCACATCATGGAATTTCTCATAGTGTACTGCAGGGTCCTGGCTCCCTTCCAGTAAATGGTGAATATTAAGTTGTAAAACGAAGCTCAAGCAAATTTATTTATAACAGTTGTAAACCCAACTGCTAAGATTTTATGCAGAAGCTTAATAAATTATCTGTAAATTTTGCATTGGGCAGGAAGGAAGGTGGAAAGTTTGGTTTTGCAGAATCCATCCCAAATAAACGAATCACTGCCTTTAAGCTGAATGAAGCTCCAGTGGATACAGACGGTGTTGAAGAACAAGTTGAAGAAATTGTATCAAAGGCTGAACCATCCACACGACAGTATCTTTTACTTAATGATCTAGTTACTTGTATTAACTTAAAGCTGAAGATTCATTTGCTTTAAAAATTTATACCTGTACTGGAATGAGCATTATATTTACATTTTTAATGGTTCAAGTTAATCATTTGTTGCCATCATGTTAAAACTCTCAATCAAATCCTTGTTTAAACTTTTAATTTGATTTCTAATATAGGTCTGCGTGCAGAGTCAAGATTAGAGTGTTGCTGGAAAAGCACAGCAGATCAGGCAGGTTCTGAGGAGCAGGAAAATCGATGTTTCAGGCAGGAGCCCTTCATCGGTTCATGATGAAGGGCTCCTGCCTGAAATGTCGATTTCTCCTGCTCCTCGGATGCTGCCTGACCTGCTGTGCTTTTCCAGCACCACTCTAATCTTGACTCTGATCTCCAGCATCTGCAGTCCTCACTTTCAGCACATAAGTCCGTGTGCATCAAACATGATAGGATGTTGCATATAATGTTCTGGAGCAACAAAAAGAAAAATTGCAAAGTCCACCACTGTGTTTGAACGAGGGAAAAAAGGGAAGTCAAACATGCATTTATATAGCCTGTTTCACAACCTTGATTCATCCCAAAGGGCTATACAAAAGTATAGTCAATGTTGTAATGCAGCAAACAAAGCCAATTTGCACACAGCACCATCCCAATAAAGCAATGTAGTAATTACTAGATGATGTTTCTTTAAATCGGGTTAACTGAAAGATAAATATTAGCCAGGATAATAACTAGCATTTTTTCAAGTGAGTTTAGTGGTTTCTTTTACATTCCTTGGTTTAGCATTTCATCTGAAAGGCCACGTCTGAAGAAGTGTAAGACCTCCTTCAGTACTGCACTTTAATGTCAACATAGCATTTTACAAAATCCACAAGCTTCTAATTCCATCATGGAATTGGTACGAAGTGAACATCCGCTAATAATTTTGTCATATCTAACTGTTCTACGGCTGACAAGTAATTTGTAGTTGTGACCGATGAGTGAGGTTAAATCAGATGAAATGATGCTCTTGTAGAGCATCCACGCTGATATAGACTCGTTGAATGGAATGGCCTGATTGGATACTATAAAACAGTGTTACTTCCATTAGAGTAAATTCTTGAAGATATTATGACATCTCAGGTGACTTGCTGTCAGTTAAGCTTTGAGTGTAGTCCCTGATGTAAAGCAGGGTAATTCAACAACCAATGTGGAATGTCTCTCAATGATCAGATAAATCTATTTTTGTGATGCTGATTGAGGGACAAATAAAAATCAGGGCATCAAGAGAACTGTGCTCTTCAAATAGTGCTGTGGGAACTTGTCCTCCTTTTGTTTGCTACTATATCTAATAGAAAATACTTCTAAAAGCATAGTACACTCAGTAGTTCTACCATTTGGCAACTCTCAAGTGAAATACCAGGAAAAAGAAACCACTTTACGTGATCTTCATTGATCTAACCAAGAGTTTTAACTCAGTCAGTGGGAAGGTGCTGTGGAAGACTTTGTCAAAGGTTGGCTGTCCAGAGAAATTCATCACCATCCTCTGTTTCCTCTCGACTGGTGCTCACCAATAATAGTATGACAGAATCCTTCTTAGATCAAGCTAGAGGTCAAGCCGGTCGCTGTCATCACCCTCCCCTGTTTCTTCACCACCATTCTCAAGAGCAAGCTTTGCAATGGTGTGGACATTGTTTACTGGATGGATGGAAAGTTTTTCACCATTGACCAGTTGAAATCCAAAAAGAAAACAGGATTGATCTTGCTTGGGGAACTTCAGTATGCAGCTGACATACTCTGGAGATCTTGAAGACTCTCTGAACACTTACAGGAGAGCATACCGAAGAATTGGTCTCAGCCTCAACTTCAGGCAGATTCAAATTCTCTATCAAGCTGTTCAAGGTCAAGTTCCAGTCCATCCCTCCACTTAAGGTCAGCAAAGAAATCCTCCCAAAACCTGGGACACTCTCCCCTACCTGGGAAGCTACTCCTCATCTAAGGCTGACATTGGAACAAAGATTCAAACTTGAATTGAATCTGCAAGTACTGCCTTCAGATACCCAATGATAAGAGTCTTCAACAGTGACATCCTTAGTCTAAGGCAAGCATTGTCTGATTCTTCTGTATGGCTTTGTGATTTGAGAGAAGATTTGTAGCTCAGCTTGTGGATCAGGTTGTAAGTTTGCTCGCTGAGCTGGTAGATTTGTTTACAGATGTTTCATCACCACGCTAGGTAGCATCAACAGTTAGTCTCTGAAGTGCTGGTGTTCTGTCCCGCTTGCTACTTATGTGTTTTGGTCAGCTGTAGTGGGTGATATCACTTCCGGCTCTTTTTCCGAGGGGTTGGCAAATGGGGTCCAAATCCCATGTTAATGGAGTTCCTGATTGAATGCCAGGCCTCTAGGGATTCATGTACATGTCATTGTTTAGTCTATCCCAGTCAAACTGGTGTCCCTCTTTGTCTGTGTGTATAGATACTAGTGATAGTTGGTCATGTCTTTTGGTGGCTAGTTTCCTGCCTGACTGTCCAATGTAATGTTTGTTGCAGTCCTAGCAGGGTATTTTGTATATGATGGTCATTCTGCTGGTTGTTGCTACAGGGTCCTTTAAATTCATCAGGAGTTATTTCAGTGTGGTGGAAGGTTTGTGGGCTACCATGATGCTTAGGGGCTGGAGTAGTCTGGTTGTCATCTCCAAGATGTCTTTAATGTATGGTAGGGCAGCTAGAGTCTCTGAGCATGTTGTGCCTTCTTGTTTCGGTCTGTTGTGTACATTGCCATACATTAAAGATATCTCAGAGATGACTACCAGGATATTCTGGCCCCTAGGCATCATGACCGCCCACAAAACTTCCACCAACAACCAGCAAAATGAATGTCACGTGCAAAATACCCTACAAAGACTGCAGCAAACATTACATTGGATAGACGGGCAGGAAACTAGCCACCAGGGTTTATGAGCACCAACTAGCCAGCAAAAGATATGATCAACTATCACTAGTATCTATACACAGAGACGAAGAGGGATACCAGTTCGACTGGGACAATATATCCATCCTGGGTCAGGCTAAACAAAGACACACACAGGAATTCCTAGAGGCCTGGCTTTCAAACCAGATCTCCGTAAACAAACGTATCGATTTGGACCCATTTACTAACCTCTCAGAAAATGAACTGGAAGTGATATCACCCACCATAACACATCAAGACACACAAATGGCAAGTGGGACAGAACACCAGTGCTTCATCGTAGGCTCACTGATGATGTTAACTGAGCATGGCGATGAAGTGTCTGAGAACAAATCTACCAGTTCAGCGAGCAAACTTACAACCTGATCTTCTTTATGGCTCCAAAACTTGGACTATGCATAGACACCACCTCGAAGCCATTGAAGTACCATTAACACTGTTGACAAGGGTTCTTGGCATCAGCTAGGGTGACTGGTGTACTAACATCGGTGTCCTCAAAGCAGCCGTTAGCCTAGCATCCGGACCTTGGTCATCCAAAACCAACTCCACTGGGCTGGTCATATGCCTACACTGCCTGACTTCTGACACCAAAACAAATCACCTAGCCCAAGGAAGGCTTTTAACTGAGAGTAGGACAAAGGAAGTATTTCAGACTACCTGAAGGCTTCCCTCGAGAAATGTAGCAATTAGATATCAGCAAGTGGAAGATCCTCATTTGAAAGAAAAATGTACTGACTTTAAGAGTATAGATAGATGGGCAACATTAACAACGGAATTAAACACCTTTTTGTACAAGGCATAAGATCTCCAAGTTGTGGAGTGAGTCTGGCAGCATCTATGGAGAAAGAAATGGAATTAACGTTTTAAGTCCAATGTGACTTTTTGGAAATTGGTGCAGGTATAGGGAATAATGATGGATGTCTCAGATTTTGATATTTTACTTCTGGATGTTATGTAAATGTATTATATTTTATAAGCACTAGGCATATTCGATATATAGGTACATACCACTACCAAAGAGGGGTAACATGGCAGAAGGCTATGGAAGTAATACAGGAAACGAGGGCACCATCTCATTATTTGTGGAGTACAAAACAACAAAAATGGTGAACCAAGACTACATTTGTAAACTGCTGTATCAAAACTTCAATGTACTAAAACCTTGGGTACCCATCAGTAGTTAATATAGTTTTGAGAAAGTATAGTATGCATTGTTTTTTGATTAAGGTTTTATGTTGCTCGGGTAATGCTTTTCTTAACTAGAAACAGTATTCCAAAACCAATTGTGCGTGCTCCTGGAACAGGTCAAATTGGGGAAGGGATCCAAAATGAATGGATGATTGATGAGTTGGAGGAAGAGGAAGAAGATGAAGAGGATATTGTTCCCGAACCAGGTGCCCAGAGTTTGGGCACTGATAATGAAAGAGCAAACCAACGTACAGATGGTAAATATGGCACACTTGCATGGTCTAATGTTCGGTTTAGAATTGAAGACTTGCTAACTACTTGTCTTTTTTTTGTCTAAGCTGAGGTTATCCAACTGTCAGACAGTGAAGAAGAAGAGGTTGTAATACTGGAACCACAAGAAACAGAAAAGAAAGGAAGGTGGGTTGCAAAACCTGTTAAGTGAATTATTTGAACTTTTATTTAAAACTTAAAACCCAGCTGGCGGTTAAGTAAGGCAAATTGTTTCTGTGCCACCTGGGAGTTTTGGCTGGCAGTGCTGGCAATGGTTAGCTTAAGGTTGGGAGTGAAGTGGAAGGTTCCATAACTGCGATCGATCACATATTCAAACTCCACAACCCATCATTTTCTGCCTGGTTACAGTAGCTGCAGCTGGCTCTCTCCTGGACAATTGATACAAGAAGGTCATGGCCAAGTAGTTGTAGTTGCATGAAATTTTAAAACCCACCTGATCTCCATTGTACCTCCATGTTGGTGTGTGCGTTCTGTTTCTCCATCGTGAGTCAGCAACTCGCAGTGCTGGAGGACCTCTCATTGACCCTTCAGCATCCGTCACCCTGGCCCTTTGAACAATCTTCTTCATCTTTTGATGCACAACTTCGATGTGCCTGTGGTTTATTTTCAGCTGCATAACAGGGAAATAGTTTTTAGTTGTAATAATGTTAATATTTTTATTGAATCAGAATTTTAATTATGCCCCCAGTATCTCCATTCCATCAATGTTGGAAACAACGCCTGAGAGATTTTTCCCTGATGCTTGCACCATCATTTGGACTTCAGTTTGGGGCAGGAAGATGGTAGTTGTAATGGAGCTGTTGGGGACATGTGGGAGGGGACTGGGACTGCTCGAAGAACCTCCTATTGAATTTAAAGGACTATGCAATGGGCGGCACGGTGGCACAGTGGTTAGCACTGCTGCCTCACAGCGCCAGAGACCCGGGTTCAATTCCCGCCTCAGGCAACTGACTGTGTGGAGTTTGCACATTCTCCCCGTGTCTGCGTGGGTTTCCTCTGGGTGCTCCGGTTTCCTCCCACAGTCCAAAAGATGTGCAGGTCAGGTGAATTGGCCATGCTAAATTGCCTGTTGTGTTAGGTAAGGGGTAAATTAGAGGTATGGGTGGGTTTCGCTTCGGTGGGACGGTGTGGACTTGTTGGGCCAAAGGGCCTGTTTCCACACTGTAATGTAATCTGTAAAGCCCTAAATAAGTCATCGCACAGCAGTAATACCAGTATTTTTAATCAGCTCACGTTAGATTAGATTAGATTCCCCTACAGTGTGGAAACAGGCCCTTCGGCCCAACCAGTCTACATCGACCCTCCGAAGAGTAACCCACCCAGACCCATTTCCCTCTGACTAATGCACCTAACACAATGGGCAATTTAGCATAGCCAATCCACCCGACCTGCACATCTTTGGACTGTGGGAGGAAACCGGAGCATCTGAAGCAAACCCACACAGACACGGGGAGAATGTGTAAACTCCACACAGACAGTTGCCCGAGGCAGGAATCGAACCTGGGTTCTTGGTGCTGTAAGGCAGCAGTGCTAGCCACTGTGCCACCTTTCTAGCATGATAATGTCTAATGGACTCATTAAACATGAACTCCTATGGAGCCTGCTTGGATATGCTGCAGAGTCCAGATTTGAGCATCAATCGGATCTGTGGAGGTCAGGTGCTGTTGTAGTCCTCTGGTGGTGAATTTCTCAGAATTTCACAATGTTAGCACTACAAGATCTGTGCACAATGTAATTTTAATATTGATGAGCACAAATGGTACAGTCTATTGGATTCTGGGACTGGAAGAAACTGTACTTCTGAGATGGCTTCACCTGATTCAGAATGGAATCAAGATCCCAGTGGTAGGTAAAAAAACATTATGAAGATGTGAGGGTGGAAGTGGGGAACGTAAACTGAAGAAAAATATTGGTATATAAAGAGAGAACAATGATAGGAAATGTTTAAAAATAGTGATTAGTAGAGTTCAGATAAATATATTTAACTTTGAAATAGAACAAGGTCAAACCTAGCCGATAATGAGACACCATAAGTGAGTAAAAATAGTGTAACATTGAAGTTAAAGGAACAGGCATATACAGACCGTGCACATTCTAAGATTGCCTGTTGTAGCGTTGTTTTGCTTTCCCATCACTCGGTTATTGGGACTAGAATTCTTGTTGCAGATACCAAGATTTGTATTACCTTAACTGACTTGATTGTTGCCATAGAAAACCATTTAGAAACTGAAAAGGTAATAAGGAATATTTAGCATGGATTTCAGAAAGGTAGATTATGCTTGCCCGATCTTATTGAGTTATTTGAAAGAACAAATAGACATAGATGATGCATTGGATATTCAACGACTTCCAGAGGCCTTTGATAGATTCATGACTGGTAGAAGACAAGTAAAAGGTTGAGTATCTCAAAACTACCAAGAATAAATCAGAAACATTTAGGTGTTAAATTACATCTTGTGGTGTTAGGTGGCACAAGGTCTTCCATGAGGATTGGGAAGAGAAAAGGAAGGCAGACTTCATTGTCTCGTTCTATGGTTGTGACTGTCACTTTGACCGTGACTGCCACTGCCACTGTGACTGCCAGGACCTCAAGGCATTGATAAGTACTTTTAAGATGTAGTCATTCTTGCAATGAATGAAACCTGTTAGCATATTTCCATACAGCAATCGCTCTGAATCACTAATGTGATGATAATCCAATTTGTCCATGTGGTATTGATGAAAGGATAAATATTGGCCCCTGTTCAAAATCAGGAAGCACTTGGGCAGAGTAGGTAAGAAAAAGGCTGTGCTTGTTAGGAGAGAAATAGAGCAGCATGAGACACCAAATTAATACGATGGGCCACAGAAGGAACGGTGACATGCAGGATAGCTTTTCCAGCGGGGTTAGAATCTGGAATATACAACTCAGGTGTTTGGGGCAAGATTTAATATAGAGGTCTTTTATTTTTTTAAAAAAGAGAATTGAATGATTATTTGAAGAAAATGAATTTCGGAGCTACAGGGTAAAGACTGGTGATTCGAACTATGTGACATGCTGTTGCAAAGAGCTAGTGCAGTGTAAAGACTGGCTCCTGTGCTGTAAAAGCATTCTATAATTCTAGGATGCATGGTGGCTCAGTGGTTAGCACTGCTGCCTCACAGCGCCAGGGACCGGGGTTCGATTCCAGCCTCAGGCGACTGTCTGTGTGGAGTTTGCATGTTCATTCTATGTCTGCATGTCTTTCGACTGGGTGCTATGGGAAAGATGTGTAGATTTGGATGGATTGGTCATTGCTCTGTAGTGTTTAGGGATGTGCAGCCTAGGTGGTTAGTAAATGTGGGGTTATGGGGATGGGGGTGTGGTGAGATGCTCTTCAGTGGGTCAGTGCAAACTTATGGGCCAAGCAGCTTCCATCTGCAGTCTAATCCTATGAGTCTTTAACATTGGGAACATCTCCACAGCTGCTGTTCAAAATAGTGCTACAGCATGTTTACCTTTGAAAGAAGACTGGACCTTGATTTAATATCACACACAAAAGGTGGCATCAACCAACCGTGCGGCACTCCCTCAATAATGCACTGGAGTGTCAACCTTAATTTTATGCTTGGATCTCTGGAAGGCTTTTCAGATTCAAATCTTGTAAATTGAGAGGAGTGCCTTCAACTGAGCCACAGCTGGTGCTGAAGTTGGAACTGCTATTGATCTCTACTTAACAATTTGGATTCTAGAATCGGGTACACGCTATCAAAGTTTGAGACTGATGACAAATTGAGGATTCTTGTTAATACTAAGAAAGAATGTTCCGAAATAGATATCCGTAATGAATCTTGCCGAATGGCTATATAAGTAGCAATGTAATTCAAAACCCAAGTATGAAGTTGTATATTTTAATGAGGAGCCAACAAGTTCTCGGAAGATGAGTCTAAATGTGTTAGCACAAAGGAATATTTCTGAAAACGATGTGTCTTGTCAAAGTTTTTCATCTTGCACTTATAGGGACAACTTGTAACGAAATACTACTGTCAGGGGAAACCACTTGTTTTTTTTGTTTTTTTTTTGCTCAGGGGCCCCCGGGCCAGGTGGGAAACCACATTTATACTGTATGAGGAAGCATGCTGATTGGTTGACATGAGAAATTCACCAATTAATAATAACTGACAGTTAAGGAAGAAAGATCTTAAACTTGAAAGGGTTCAGAAAAGATTTACAAGGATGTTGCCAGGCTGGGAGGGTTTGAGCTATAGGGAGAGGCTGACAGGCTGGGGCTATTTTCTCTGGAGCGTCTGAGGCTGAGGGGTGACCTTATAGAGGTTTATAAAATCATAGCGGTACGGATAGGATAAATAGACAAGGTTTTTTCCCCAGAGTAGGCGAGTCCATCACTAGAGTCATAGGTTTAAGACGAGAGGGAAAGATTTTAAAAGGGAGCTAAGGGGCAACTTTTTCACGCAGCTGGTGGTGCATGTATGGAATGAACTGCCAGAGGAAGTGGTGGAGGCTGGTACAATTACAACATTTAAAAGGCATCTGGATGGGTTTATAAATAGGAAGGGTCTGGGGGGATATGGAATAAATGCTGGCAATGAGACTAGATTAATTTAGGATATCTGGTCAGCATAGATGAGTTGAACTGAAGAGTCTGTTTCTGTGCTGTACATCTCTATGACTCTGTAACTATGGAGCTTTGTTTAAATCAGGTAGGTTGACTGATTTTGGTCATGTCATCGTTGAGAAATGAACCATAAAGTGAATGATACCCGCTTTGTTGAATTGAAACAGCCGCATGTTCTTTCTGTCTGCAAAAAGCAGGCCTCTGTATATTACATGTAGCTTCCAGTATGCACAAGTGTGTCACACTGCAAGCTTCACTGATAATATTAAATTAATTGCAAATGCAATTCCAGGCTTATTCAGGGTTACTTCATAAATATGATTCCATAACTGGACAACGTCACGGGCTGGTTGGAAACAGTCAGTACCTACTTTGTCTGAAAGAGCCGAAGGGATATGTCATCTCATAAAAGTGACCAGTCGTTTGGATGTAGGGTCTGTGATACTGGCATTACACAGACATTCAAAATCATATTCCCGATCATTCATTTGTATGATGTGCAGAGCAGTATCAACACTTGTCTTGATAGCAGCGTCCTAGAAGTCCCGTAGCTTCTGCTGTTAGTGTTTGGGATACCTTCAACTTTCCACGGTAATCTTGGGTAGACTGGTTACTTTACAGCTCCAAAAGTGATGGTTAGGCCTATTTGTGAGTTTGCACAATACAGTGAGAAATGATCTGATCAGGCCAGCCGTTATCCTGCAGGATGACATTGGGCCCTATTTCAACATCAAGCTTACACAGTAAACAAATGGCTCCTGTTTACAAGGTCACCAATAAGGCCAACTAATAACATGTGGACCCTGCAGGAATTCTAATGTGTGCAGGCTTGTGGCAGACTGTAATACAAAACCTGTCCCTTTTGCTCAAATCAAAATGCCAAAGAAATGCCATTTGACTGCCCCATTTCAGAGGCTATTTCAGTGCAGACTGGAATCTGTTAAGCCATGTAAGGAATTCCTTGCATAGAGCCATGAATTCAAATGTTAAAGGAATCTGAGGGTAGATCCAGAAATGATGAAAAATAGTTATGTGGGTTAACAAACCTATAAAATATAAAAACAAAACATTAGGGTTCATAAATAGAAGAACAGAATTCCGAAGCAGAAACGTTGAATGTTAAGCTTGTATAGAACCTTGATTTAGACCATGAATGTAGTATTTTACTTGTTTAAGATTTGCACGTTTTTAAAACATAAAGACATTAAAAAGTGTGCAAAAGACCATTTACAAAGATGTGACCAAAACTGATGAACAAAACTTACCAGGGCTGACCAATTGGGGTTCCTGTTCTCTATAAAAGGCAACATTGAGAGTGATCTTAGCGAGGTTTTTAAAATTATGAAAGGGTTCAGTAGGGTAGATGTAGATGAAATGTTCCAGTTTTCATTCACTTGATGAATTTTCTGTAAATCAGTAATGCATTTGACCTAATAACTAAGGTTGATGATCAATTGTTTTTGTTTTATACTTTAGAAAAATAAATTCTGAAGACACCCAGCAAACATCAACAAATAAAATGGTGCCAAACAATAAAAACAAGAAAAAACAGAAGAAAAAAGGAGCCCAGCTGTGATTATCTGTGAAATAATTTGACGATGGAACCTTTTGAAGCTATGCAGAAGTGCATTACTTTGTTATTCATGTTAATGTTTTATCCTTGGAGGAGACATATAAAATTGCACCGTTGCAAATGTCAAGAAATGGGTTTGAATTGATATTCTTTACGTTTGCTTATTTGTAATAAGTGACTATTTCAAGTATGTAAAATTTTGTTTGGATAAATTCATTTAAATATTCTTTTGGGTCTTTGCTAACCATTTATCGATACCTGGTGGCTACTTCTCAGGGATTTTAAGTTTTAATTCATTATGTCTGTGGTTATTTTAGCAGTTCCACCTTTGTTGCTAATTAATGGTTCAATGGAACTACTGCCATTTGTACAGATATTGCCCAAGAGAGCCTATGTGAAGTAAATTTTATCTTTATTCCTCAACTTTTTAAACTTGCCTTTTTAATCCTCTGTTCAATCAAGTCTGTTAATATGCCTAAATGTTGGCCTGTTTAAATTGTTGTTTTCTTGAATAAAGTCCTGTGGAGAAATTTTGAAATTGACTGAACAGCTCTGAAGCACCCATTCTTACAATTAAAGGCTTGTGTGACCATTCAGAATCTGACCATTATGTTTCACTGTACTTTCCATTTTGAGTTTCTGTTTTGTATGCAGAGTAATGAACAATTAGCATTTCTGAAATCCCTTTTTCATCATCATGTACCTATAGGCACTTCAGCGGCATAAGGAAAAATGGATACTGAGCCAAGGAAGAAGATAAAGGGCTATTAATTGATCCTTAAGGGCCAGCATTGGTAGTGAGGTGCTGGTTACCCATGAACCTTTCTGCTCGGAACATATTGCTCTGATGATCTTGGTTGTGTCAACCCATTGACTTATTTGTCCTGCCCACCTCTGGAGGGAAAGTTAGATGGAATTTCAAGGAAGTGGGGCTAGGTAGGAGATCTGAAAGGTTGCTATCAGGTCAGTGAGATGATTTTTCATGCCGCGATGTGATCTTGCCAGATGTGAGTGAGCGGTAGAATGATGGTGGGTAACAAATTAGTGGCAAATAGGTAGCAGCAGCACAGGTAGATACTGGCAAGTCCTTGGAGGACAGTATTTTTCAGTGAGACCCCCTTTGTTTCCTTGCATGCCACCACCCTGTAGCCATCTGCTGTAGTTACAGGGTGGGAATCCTGCTCCAGAATGAGAACCTTGCAGCTGAGGCCCCAAATAATTCTTAATGATTTCATCTGCCATTTACAGGTGTCTCCAGATTCTGCCTGTTGCTGCAATGCCTACTACTTCCATTGGAGCTGCTGACCTAACGTTATGGGATCTGACCAACCTTCTGTCTTTAACTGGACAGCACTGAGAGAGCCTTTTTCATTGGTCTCCAGTGAGGTTGAGAATGTAGGCAATTGGCGTTTGCTCCCAATCCCTCTAACTCTCTTCATAGCTGGTAAGATTCATCAGTAAAGTTGCCATAATCCTAACCAACCATCGATCTGCGCTCATTAGAGGTGAGACAACTGGTGGTGATTTAACCTGGAGGGCACCACCTCAGACAAGGGGAGAGGTTGGAAAGATGGGAGCTTCATAGTGGCCTCAGCCAGTGTTGGAATTGAATCTGAATTTTTGGAATCACTGGATCTCAAACCAGCCATTTCACCAACTAAGCTAACAGATCCTCCCCCACCCCCATAACTAGATAAATGAATGAGTATCTTGTATCACTAAAGCTGAGCAAATTGTTTTATTTCAATATTCTCACCTTGCAGACTTTTATTCAATAAACTTGATTTTTTTTCAAGTTGAAATGTTCCTGTATTGTGGTAAATGTTTCTTTTTGTGCGCTTTTTCTGCATCATACAGCTTTGTGGTTGACCTTTTTATTTAAGTGAATGTCAAATGTTAATTTTGATTTGTTCATCAACATTATATAATAAACTCCGGCCTGCCCAGGAAATCAGGTGCCAGTTAGCTGCAGGGGCAGCACAGTGCCTCAGTAGTTAGCACTGCTGCCTCACAGCGCCAGGGACTCGGGTTGGATTCTAGCCTTGGGTGACTGTGCAACTCCACACAAACATTCTCCCCGTGTCTACGTGGGTTTCCTCCGGGTGCTCCGGTTTCCTCCCACAGTCCAAAAATGTGCAGGTCAGGTGAATTGGCCATGCTAAATTGCCCGTACATGGTAGGGAAATGGGTCTGGTTGGGTTACTCTTCAAAGGGTCGGTGTGGACTTGTTGGGCCGAAGGGCCTGTTTCCATGCTGTGGGGAATCTAATCTAAAAAAATACTAGAAATGGCTGAGAGACCTTGACTCTTTGTTGCTACAAGGTGAGTGTGCATTTTAAAACTGTAGGATCAAGACTGCTCATAAATACTGGTATACCTGGCTGCAATACAGGATTTCACCTTTTAAGGTAACTCTTTAGAACTATTCACTATTCCCTTCCAATGGCCAATACCAGCAAAGTCCCCAATATCCACATCCCCAGGGGATTCCCTGAATCTAGACAATGGTGATTTTACCAGGTTATACATGTTGGGATTTTGTTTTTATTGTTTGAAGTTTGGAAAAACAATTTAAACAGCATCTTTAACATACTAAAATGTCCCAAAGTATGTAATTTAGCACCAGAAAGTAAAATAATAGAGTATTAGAAAAATAAAACAATACTATCACAGCTGGTCAAAAGGCAAGTCAAAGAGAAAGCTTTTAAGGAGTATTTTAAAGCAAGAGTTTTAAAAAGAATTCACGGGCTGTGGATGTCACTGGAAGGGCCATTATTTATTAACTATCTTTAATGGCAAGTAGTGCTGGTGCTGCTAAGTGTCTTTTAACTTTTGCTGTCTTTGGGGTAATGATATACCCAAGGCCATTATGGAGTTCCAAAGTTTTCCCAGCAACATTGAAGAAATGGTGGTTATATTTCAATGTCGAGATGCTGTGTGGCTTGGAAGGAACTTGCAGGTGGTGGTGTTCCCATTGATCTGCTGCCTTGTAAGTGGTGCAAGTCATGGATTAGAAAGAGTTGCTGCAGTGCATCTTGTAGATGATTGATGCACAGTGACAGCAGTGTCAATGGTGAAGGGAGTGAATGTTGAAGGTGGTGGGCTGGGTGCCCAAAAAGTGGACTAATTTTTCTTGGATGGTGTTAAACTTCTTAACTGCACCACTCATCCAGGTCAGCAGAGTAGATATGACAGTGAGTTGCTTACTGCATAAGTCCTAGTGTGTAATGTGTTCTTGTAGCTGTAGTACTTTTATAGTTTGTCGCATTTCTGTTTCTCATCAATGGTGATCCCTCAGAATGTTGATCGTGGGCATTGCGTGATGGCAATACCTTTGAATATCGAGGAGCAATTGTTAGATTCATTCTAATGCCTTGAAACACTCAAGATTGCCTCTTAACTCAGGCAATATATAATTGCTATGCAGTTCAGTGACTCATATGTTACTTGCCACTTGGCTCACCCAGCCCAGGATGCTAACTCCACCACAAGATCCTTCCTAAAGGCTTCTGACTTCCGGCAATTCAAACTGAGAGTGAGTGTGTGGGTTATTGCTTTGTAAGTGCCATTTGGTAAAATGGATTGTCAACACTTGAAGGATTTTAAACAAAAGGCATAGAATAGTGTATTGAAAAAAGAATCAATCTCCAGATTCAGATTTAGATCAGATGAACAACCACTGTTTCAGTATTTCAGAAGTCACAAATGATGCTGAATATTATGAAATCAGCAAACATCCCACTTCTGACCTCTTGATCGTCATGCAACACAGAAATTTACTTATTGGTAGAAACATGCCAACCCTAATCCCAAACTACACTAGTCCCATGTATCTGTGCTTGGCCCATGTCCCTTCAAATCTATATCCAAAATGTCTTTTACACAGTGGTTAGTGTGTGGGTTGAACTTCCAGAGGAAGTGATGGACGTGGGTAGTTATGCTTACAAGTTTCCCCTCATTCTATGCCTCCTAGTCTTGAAATTCCCCACCATTGCAAAAAGACACCTGCCATTCACCTTATCCATGCCCCTCATGATTTTATAAACCGCTATAACCTCCTAAACTACAGTGATAGAAGTCCCAGCCTATCCAGTCCTATGACTCATTCCAGAACCTTTTCCAGCTTGATAACCTTCCACTCCTAAGCAGCTAAAAATTGTTGGACAGTAGAGTGACAGAGCTGGAAACAGACCCTTTGGTCCAACTTGTCCATGCTGGCCAGATAGATTATCTTGAGAAACTGGAGCTCCTCTGGCACAGAGTGCCCCTATTTCTGAGCCAGGAGGCCTGGGTTCAAGCACTACAAGCCCCAGAGCAGGAAAAGGGCCACATACAGCAAATACTGCCACAGACTACAACAATGATTAAAAATTGAAGGTTCTATAATTGAATATATGTGGTAATTATAACAGGACATAAACTGACATCTCAGGTAAAGGTATGATCTGAAAGTTATCAGATCAGTACTGCAAGATGACAAAGGCCACAACCTGAATATTCAAGGATACATGGCATTTCAGACAGACGAAAAGCTGGGAAAGATGGAGGGATAGCTCAGCTAACTATGGGGGAATGGCACGGTGGTTCAGTGGTTAATATTGCTGCCTCATCATACTAGGGACCCGGTTCAATTCCAGCCTTGAGTGACTTGTCTGTGTTGTTATGGACTAGGCCAGACTGCTCAAAACTTTCTTAAGCAGGCAGCCCCAGACCACAACTTTGTAATTCGTTTTGGTAAGTGTAAAGTGAAAACTACCCAGAGTAAGTTAGCTAGATTGACTACTGGATTTCAAAACAGGCAAAAATTTATTGACACAATTACACAATGAAACACAAAGAACAGAATAAAGAACCCCAACAGAATTCAGTCTGTCCAAATTAGACTTAATTATGCTGTTCCGAATATACACAAAAGTCCCAATAAGCAAACTCCCTTTAAAACCCAGTATAAATGGAACACATGCTTATAGGTTGAAGTTGAAGGGCAGAAACAGCTCACTGTTGAACTCCTCACCAGTTCATACTGAACTAAAACTGCTCAGCTCAGCTAGAGAGCTAACCACTCCCCTTTCATTATACAGGTCACCTCTAAAACATGACCACTTTGGCTTAAAGTCTCATCTGTTTACATACAAAAAAGGATCCTTTTCATCTCTGTACCAAACCAGACTGATCGGAGCCCGGCCCGGTTTATTACCCCTCTGAGAAAAAAAGGAGAGTCTCCTTGAGCCAAGGAACAGCTTTTAGTAAAAAAAAAAGGGACTAGCTTTGCGACAGTGTGGAATTTGTATATTCTCCCTGTGTCTGTGTAGATTTCCTCTGGGTGATCCAGTTACCTCCCACAATCCAAAGATGTGAAGGTTTGGTTGAATGGCCATGCTAAATTACCCATAGTGTTCAGGGATGTGTAGGTGAGGTGCATTAGTCTGGGGGAAATATAGGAGAATAGGGTAGGGGAATGGTTCTTGGTGGGTCACTGTTCAGAGGGTTGGTGTGGATTTGTTGGGCTGAAGGGCCTGTTTCCACACTGTAGGGATTCTAATTCTAATTCTAGGAATGGTATAGAGCTGTAGGGATTCTAATTCTAATTCTAGGAATGGTATAGAGAGATGCCCTTAGTTCTGGACTCCTCCACTCCAGAGAAAAGACCTTGTCAATTTACACCATCCATACCCCTCATTTTATAAACCTCTATAAGGTCACCCCTCAGCCTCCAGTGCTTCAGATAAAAACAGCCCAACCTATCTACTTGCAACTCCACTTTCAAGGAACTATGAACCTGTACTCCAAGGTCTCTTTGTTCAACAAAACTCCCCAGGACCTTACCCCATTAAATGTATAAATCCTGCTAAGATTTGCTTTTCTAAAATGCAGCACCTCACATTTATCTAAATTAAATTCCATCTGCCACTCCTTGACTCATCTGATCAAGATCCCATTTTTGCTGTCCACTACACTTCCAATTTTGGTGTCATCTGCAAACTTACTAACTATATCTCCTATGTTCACTCCACATCATTTATATAAATGACAAAAAGCACTGGACCCATTACCAATCCTTGTGGCCTCCAGTCTGAAAAGCAACCCTCCACCACTCCCCTCTTGCTCCCCTATCTTTGAGCCAGTTTTGTAACCAAATGGCTAGTTGGCCCTGTATTCCATGTGGTCTTGCTGATCAGTCTACCATTTGTCCAACATTTTACTGAAATCTATGTAGATCAATACACCGCTCTGCCCTCAGTCTTCTTTGTTACTTCTTCGAAAAAAAACAATAAAGTTAGTGAGATATGGTTTCTGATGCACTAAACCATGTTCACTATCCCTAATCAGTCGATGTCTTTCCAAATGCATATAAATCCTGTTCATCAGGATTCCCTCCAACAAGTGGCCTACCACCCATGTCAGGCTCACCAGTATATAGTCTCTGTTTTTTCCTTACCACCTTTCCTAAATAGTGGCACCACATTAGCCAACCTCCAGTCTTCCGGCACCTCACCTGTGGTTATAAGGAGGTATTTCATAAAGATTCATTCCAATTAGAAAAAGACAGTAGAAAAGAACACATTCACCAGTGGCTTAACGAGTTTTAAGGAAAAGTATACATTTCAGAAACGATTCGTGGTTTATCAGAAAATTGGTCAGAATATAAAAGAGCAAAGATTGACAAAGAATAATGGAGACTGAGTCCAAGAGAAGGTTACCTGGAAACATAAAAACAGATTACCTAGTGAGTTTTGAAAAGATTTGTAGCTCGGGTTGAGGTTTTGGATATAGGTTTGCTCGCCCTACTAGGTAACATCTTCAGTGGGCCTCAGGCGAAGCAACGCTGAAAATGCCTGCTTTCTATTTATATGCTTGGGTTTCCTTGGGTTGGTGATGTCATTTTCTGTGGTGATGACAGGAAATGAGATCACCACCAGAAATGACATCGCCAATGCAAAGAAACCCAAATATATAAATAGAAAGCAGGAATTTTCAGCATTGCTTCACCTGAGGCCCACTGAAGATGTTACCTCGTAGTGCAATGAAACATCTGGAAATGAACCTTGCAGTTCAGGGAGCAAATCTACATCCAAAACAGATAACACTTAATATTTCTGCAAATACTTAAAAAGGTTAAAGTAAGCAACAGTCCTCTAAAAGAAGAGTTGGAATTTATAATGGAAAAATGAGAAAATGGCAGTTGTGCATCCTCTATTCAAGCAAATACGACAGAAAGCAAGAAATTATAATCCACTTAATTAGATTAGATTAGATTACTTACAGTGTGGAAACAGGCCCTTCGGCCCAACAAGTCCACACCAACACACAGATTATCCTACCGAGACCTATCCCCCTACCCTACCCCTGTAACCCCACATTTCCCATTGCTAATCCACCTAACCTACACATCCCTGAACACTGTGGGCAATTTAGCACGGCCAATCCACTTAAGCTGCACATTGTTGGGCTATGGGAGGAAACCAGAGCACCCAGTGGAAATCCACACAGACACAGGGAGAATGTGCAAACTCCACACAGGGCCCAGTCACCTGAGGCTGGAATCAAACCCTGTTGATTAACAGATGCTGGTACTTTCCTCAAGAGGTTGTAGCTGAGCATTTCAAAAATCAACAATGGTTTTGAGGAAAATAAATTGTTTACCATTTAAGAATTATTTGAGAAAGCAACAAGCAACATAGATAAAAGGAAACTCATGTATGTGGTATATTACCAGAAAGCATTTGATGAGGTTCACAAAGGTTAGTGAATAGAACAAGAATGAAGAATAGAGGAAGGTGTAAGTAGGATGTATGTGCAGGGATGTAACCTGTTAGGCAACCAATGCTATGTTAATAGGAAAAAAGTAGAAATGGATCATTTTTGGGTCAGCAAGATATAATGAGTATGATTCCACAGATCAGTACAATCACAATCTTACAGTGACTTGAATGATGGTTGCCAAATTTGATTATGATGCCAAGATGGGTGTGTAAGTTATGAAAAGGGCATATCCACAGAGGAACCTTGATTATCCGAATGACACAGGCGGGGAATATTTTGTTCAGATAATTGAATGCCAGATAACACAGTTTAGCCAAGCACCGGGACTTTGCGATCTTGTCCGGATAATCCAAAATTTATATAATAGAATGCCGGGTAATCGAGGTCCCTCTGTATATCCCTTTGCAGATTCCTTAAGTGAGGGGATTGAAAAAAAAAACCAAAAGGAATAAAATATGGGAAAATGTGAATATTTCCACAGAAAAGCAACATATTTAAATAGAAATATTGCTCAATCTGTGGCATGGAAGGATCTAGGTGCATGAATCAAAGTTAGTGTACAGGTACAGCAAGTGATTAGGAAGATAATTGGAATGGTGTATTTTGTTGCTAGAGTAATGGAATATAAAAGGTTGAAATATTTTGCTACAGCTATATAGTGCATTGTTGAAAACACATCAAGAATGTTGTGTATCGTGTTAGACTCTAATAAAGGACATAATTGCATTAAAATACAAGCAATGTACTGTAAATGCTGGTGATTTGTAATAAAAGTGCTACAGAAACTCAGCAGGTCTGACAACAACAACTGTGGGGTGAGAAAAAGTTAAGTGAACATCCATTCTACTTTGTTTTTGCGTTTCATTCACTGCCACATCTCTTCCAGTTTTATCCATCGTGGAGTAGTTCTGCACTTCGGTTCCATTGAAGTCCCATTGGATTCAAAACAACTGTTTTTCTCTCCAAAGACCAGAGTTTCTCCAGCACTTTGCTTCTGGTACAATCATTGGAGTCAAGAACAAAAGACAATCTTACTGAAATATAAAAGATGCTGAGGGGAACACTCTAGGGTTGATGGGAGGAGAGAAGGTTTGCTGGCAGCATGCTGGAATGGAAAAAGGTCAAGTGGTGTATCCTCTAGTTGGATGGTAGAAGACGGGTAATTGATGTGGTAACCATGTCAGAGGCTATGGCCAGGTAATGATGGAAAGGGAACATTACCTTTTCCAAATTCACATGGGCTATATTTGCCCCTTTTAGTTCAAGTGTTTTGATACTATGATAACCGTGGAAACCTGACAAGAAAATTCAAATATGGAGCACTAGGAAAGATGGACACAGATTTGAAAGACAATTGAACATATTGAGGAACAGGATGTTGGAGACAGGGCAGTAGTTTGCAAAGATGGTGTAGGAGTGTTTTTGAGGAGGGGGTGAAGATGGCAAATTTAGAAAAGGAGAGATAATTGTTCCCTATAAGAGTAAACAGGATCAGTTAGCATGAGCAGCAGGATGGGCGACTGGATAGTCAGCTATTTGGTGGGAGTAAGTTTGAGGAAGCACAACGTTAATTTTGTGAACAAAGCAGAGGGAAGCTTGAAGGAGGTTTGCTTAGTAGGCTGGTAGAGGTGTGGGAAGCAGTAGGTAGATTTCTCCATCTTGGTGATAAATCAATGATCATAATTATCCTCAACTCCAATAATAAGCAAGACGTTAAAATAGTTAGCGTTTGCACATCTCAATTTTAATAAAGAACAGAACAGATTTAAATGGTCTAGCAGGATGACTAAACAGTTGCCCACTACACTTTATCAAGTCTGTGTTGTGAGGCTTGAGGGATTGTGCGAGGCCAAGCATGTGAAGGTTTTATTTGAAACTCAGGCTTCAAGTGGTGTGGATACAGTTGGATAAGTCAGTTGTGATTAAAAAAAAAGAGCTGAAGGCTACATATTTGATAAGTTCCAAGTGACTTTGTAGCATTCTGTATCCAGCCCCAAGAGGGAAGAGAAAGAAACAGACCCTGGGGATATGAATGGGTAAAGTGAATGCAAAGAAGTGAATGATAAAAATAGCTTATCAGGTGATACAAATGGTGAAGATAGCAAGACCAAAAAGATGTGAACGTCAGTGAGGCAGCTATGAATATAAATGCCATAAACATGTGGAAGGGACTAATTATGGATGCAAAGCAGAAACAAAAGTTGGGTGTGAAGAAAATCAAACTGACTTCAAAATGGTTTGATCACACCTTTCAGTATGTTGGTATTTGATGCATGGGTTTTCTGAAAAAAGTGATCTGCACATTTACAAAATATTTGAAATCTGAATGGAAACCATTATTCAGTAAAACCCTGAAAGTTGTGTTGCGAACTTTTAAATGCTGAGTCAGAGACAACCTGATAAAGTAAATTTTTTTGAATATTGGCTTGTCAGTAAAAAGGTGTTGATGAATGACATTGTTCAGAAATGTTGGAGATCTTAACTTCCCTGATTTTTTTTTGTTGAAGAGTTTGCATGGGAGAGCCGACTAATACAACTTTATGACCAAACGCTAATAAGTGATTGGAAAAACTCAATACATTAAAGAAAAGAGTCAACAACAGTCCTGGTCATGTGGATTAGTAGATGACGCTTTTGAAGATGATTGTGGTCACACTGTATTAAAGTATGCATACAGGTCAAGAAATATTATAGTTTAACACAGTCAGTTGCACAGGATTTTTTTTATTAGAAGTTTGAGATGAAAGATATAACCTGATTGAAGAGATTAAAATTTAAGCTGAAGGTGGACATGATTTGGAAGATGATATTGTCAAAGACTTGAGGTCAGGGGTAAGTCGAAGATAGAGTGGTCATTTGCGAGGATGAATGCAGGTTATGGGTTAGGATAGCAGCTTTAAAATTAAAGTAGAGGCAAAAGAACTGTTGACTCAGTTTATCATAAGAACCAGGAAAGCATGTCAGGTGGTTAGAAGGTTTAATGGGAATTACAAAATACAGCAACTATAGAAAGAAATTTGGAAATGAATCTCAGCAGATTTTAGGGAGTTTTGCACTTAAGGATTTGGAGAAGAGACTGGCAATGCAGAGGCAGCCAACCAGATTAGATTCCCTACCGTGTGGAAACGGGCCCTTCGGCCCAACAAGTCCACACCGACCCTCCGAAGAGTAACCCACCCAGACCCATTCCCTCTGACTAACGTACCTAACACTATGGGCAATATAGCATGGCCAATTCACCTGACCTGCACATCTTTGGATGGTGTAGGAAACCCGGGGGGAAACCAACACAGACATGGGATAGTTTTGATCTTAGTTATCAAATTGGCTCTGCGCATTTTCTGGGTATGAAGCTGGGAAAGATGGTAGTTAGAGATTTCAGGTGACAGTTTGTAGTGAAAATAAGCCAGGGGCTATCTTGAAATAGTGAACAGTTGTGACCAAGAACAGCAAGACAGTTATTGTGCTTCACCTAATATAGCCAGATCTAGCTAAGAGTGGCTGATCCCAAAAGAAATGAGGAATCAGCACCTGAGACAGCGTGGGAAGAGGTGTAAAAGTTTACTAATATGAAAATAGGGAGACCTAATGGTAGTGGAAGGCTGGTAGAATGCTTAGGTATTGCAAGGGGACAGCTTGTGGCAGGGACTGAAGATAATGGCAATTATTTATGACCTGTAGTTACTGAACCATTTGAAATAGATCCATTTAGTACTTCCTGCTTTAAATAACAATCCCAATCCTTTTTCATTTACTCTACAAAATTGAACAGCATCCTTGTGAACTTCCTCAGAATCCTCTGGAGGACCTCAATAATCTTCCCAATGTGTTGTTCAGACTTTTACTTTTGGTTAATTTCAGGTGAAACATAAATCAGCATCTTGGGGGCGGAGCATGACTTGGTTTTGTAAATAATGATATTACATACAAAAACCAAATATACCAAACATTACTTGTCCAATCAAATTCATGGTTACATTTAACAACTCCCTCTGCCCTTGCACTACACCCCAAAGAGTGTCATTATTGTAGTGTCTCCCCAAAGGAGTTGCTTCTAACTTAAAATTAAATTGCATCTCCCTTTTTGCACCAAAGTGTTCTGCTGTTATAATCCTGCTCACTAGTTACTGCATTGCTACACTATTATCCATAAATTTAGACACTACTTATTTACCAACAGTCAGGTCATTTGTATTCCAGAAAAGTACAATGTATTTGGCCTCAAAAAAGTACCAAAATATAAAAACGAAGTGCAGTTTTGAAGCAGTTACAAAGTTTAAGAACCTAAATGAAAATGCAAGTAATACTTAAAAAAACTGAATCCAACATTCACACACAAGCACAAGTGGACTGAATGCATGTTTATTTGTGAATTTGTTACATATTCCATAATTTACATTGGAAGCCATTCAAATAGGCATGGTAACAAGGGCTTGATTTTTCCCTGCCTAGTTATGCCATGGTTTTCAGGCACAAAGAAAGATGTTTTATAAAGATTAGTGCAACCAAAAAGGTTGAGTATACACCTTAAAACACAAATCAGTGTTCATGTATTGATTGTCCAACTATAATGGCAACTCCTCTTCCCATCACATATCTCAATCCAAAAGGCCAAAGTTTTGAAAGAGAGTGAAGAAGAAGAAAGCTCAAAAGTTGATGTTAAAGCATGTTTGCTTATTAAAAAGAGGACAGATTTCTGGTAAAGGCATATTTTAATCAAAAACAGGGTCAAATTAAATCTCCTTATGATCTACAAAACATATGCCTATTCACTTATGATAGTTCAAGAATTTTAACCTCAACTGACAAGCAGTAGGGAAATGGCATCAATGGAATTGGGCATCATAAGCAAAAGTAATTAATCCTCAACAAGTGAATGCCAAATGCTTGTTTAGCTAAATTGGAGGATTGTGTTTAGACATAATATTGAGCATACCCCAACAGGCCTATATTGCAGTCATTATAATCCACATTCGAAAGATTTTCCCCCTGAAATCGTGGAAGCACCATTAGATCTTACTAAATTAGTACACCGGGCAAGACTGGCCATACTTTACCCACTTGGCATGTTTAATTGACATTTTTGTTCAACTGACATTGGTTGAAAGAAGCCAGTCAGGATCATTATAAAATAATACATCGGCATTCTTTAAGAGATACCTAATACTCTACTTGCGATAAAAAAATTGTACGCACATAGTTTTACCAAGTGAATTAACAAAACATATCCTATTAGTTCGTTTGGGCTTGGTTAATTTAGCTCTAAAATATAAAAGTTGTATACAATGGGATTGCACGAGTTCATAATTCAGAAATGTACAAGTATAAAACATATTTCACCTGTTGTATTATCCCACAAGAGTTAGCAAATTACTACTGGTGTAGATTGCAGTGGCAGGTTGGTCAAAGTCCACATTACGTTTAAAATACTGAGCTGTACAAAAATACTCTTCAGATTCTACAAATGTATGCAATATATACACACACTAAACAAGGCTGATAGCATCACTGTTTTAAAAGCAGCAGGTCCAAGGAAAGTGGTGGGTCAATGTTTGACACGCCATGATACCTGCAAGAGAAAATTCATCATCAAATGAGACAAGTGACTTTTGTGGTTCAGCATTTATCACACAAAGCTCAAATCAACATGGCAGAAGTTGTGCACTACCAATCTTTTTATCCAGTTCAATGGCAGCGTTATTTGCCTCATGTATTAGATAGATTTTTGGATCAACAATATCACATACAGACCAAATCAAAAAACAGAAATTCAGCAGCTAACTTGCAGTAACTGGACTTGGCAGATTCAAGTTCTTACAAAAGGATCCCAGCTAAAACTGTGTATTTCATGCAAAGTGCTTCACAAAGCACAGTAAAAATCTAGATGTAGCCCCAAATGATGAAGATGAATAAACTCAACAAGGGAGCTTGGATAGAGAGTGTTTAAAATTGAACTGAATGTATTCCTCTCAATAGAAGTCACTTAAACACGAAAGTAATGTAATGTAATGTATAAATTAACTGTCTCTACTATGGACTAGTTTATAAACTGCATCAGCTTTGATGGCAAGATGAGCAATCCAAAAATGGAAATTGTTGAAACTGTTCCTTTTAACTGAGAGGAGAGCATTAAAAGTGACTCTTCAGAATGTCCCAAGCAGCTTCAGCATTTTTTTAATAGATTAGATTCCCTACTGTGCAGAAACAGGCCCTTCGGCCCACCAAGTCCACACCGACCCTCTGAAGAGTAATACACCTAGACCCATTCCCCTACTCCCTATTAATGCACCTATCACGATAGGCAATTTAGCCTGGCCAATTCACCTGACCTGCACATCTTTGGACTGTGGGAGGAAACCAGAGCACCCAGAGGAAAGCGACACAGACACAGGGAGAATGTCTGTGTGGAGTTTGCACAGTCACCTGAGGTTAGAATCAAACCCGGGTCCCTGGTGCTGCGAGGGAGCAGTACTAACCACTGAGCCACAATAGTTTCAAAACATTCGCTGAAACTCTTATCCTTTCCTGTATTAACTCTAGACTTAACTATCCAAACACACCCACTCAGCCTCCCACATTCAACCGCTCTATAATCTCAAGAATATCTAAAATTTCTGCCACCCACATGTTCACTTGTACCAAAACTTGTTCACCCATCACCCCTGTGCTCCCTAATGCATAAAGGCTCCTATTTATAGGCAGCAACAATTTAAAGTTAGATTAGATTAGATTACAGTGTGGAAACAGGCCCTTCGGCCCAACAAGTGCACACCGACCCGCCGAAGCTAAACCCACCCATACATTTACCCCTTACCTAACGCTATGGGCAATTTAGCATGGCCAATTCACCTGACCCTGCACATCTTTGGACTGTGGGAGGAAACCGGAGCACCCGGAGGAAACCCACGCAGACACGGGGAGAACGTGCAAACTCCACACAGTCAGTCGCCTCAGGCGGGAATTGAACCCGGATCTCTGGCGCTGTGAGGCAGCAGTGCTAACCACTGTGCCACCGTGCCGCCCAAAAGTTCTCACCCTTGATTTAGTTCCTGTACCACATAACCTTCGAGACCTCGACAACTCATTTAGTTTCAGAGTCCAGCAATACGTTTATTCATTGCTTCACTATCGGTGGCTGTTTCGACAGTTGCCAAAGTAACAGTCTGAAATTCCCATCATAAACCTCTCAGCTTTGCTTTCCTCCTTTAAGATATTCCTGAAAACCTGCTTATTTGGTAATGCTTTTGGTCACCTGACCTAATATTTACATCTGTGGCCTTATGTCAAAAGTCCATTGATAATATTTCTGTGAAACTACAAACACGATAGAAATACAAATTGTTTGTTGATTTGGACATACACCATCAATTCTCCACTATCACTGGTGAATGATCGGTAACTCCTTACTTAACTGCATTGTGGGAGCACCTTCACCACATGAACTGTAGCAGTACAAGCTAAATCAAACATCACCTTCTCCACAGGCAACACGACTTTGATAATGATCACTAGTATCTCATTTGAAATATGAAACAATGAATAATGGGGACAACCTCCAAAAAAAAAAAGGGTGGATTTCCACTCCTAATTGGATGAAAGTTGAACAGTAGATGTTCTAGTCTATTTTATGTTTTACGTAGAACAATACGGTACATTGACAGGCAGGACATTCCACACCCTTACCATTCTGAGTGAAGTACCTGCCTTTGACATCGGTCTTAAATCTATCACCCCTCAATTTGCAGCTATGCTCCCTCGTACAAACAGACATTATTATCTAAGGATAAAGACTCTCATTTTCCACTCTATTTAATCCTCTGATCATCTTGTAGGTCTCTATTAAATCCCCTCTTTAGTCTTCGCTCCAATGAGAACAGACCCAAGTCCCTCAGCCTTTCCTTAAGACATTCCCTCCAGACCAGGTAACATCCTGGTAAATCTCCTCGGCACCTTTTCCAATGCTTCCACATCCTTCCTGTAACGGGGCGAACAGAACTGCACGCAACTTTCCAAGTGAGGCCACACTAGGGTTTTCTACAGTTGCAGCATGACATCATGGCTCCGGAACTCAATCCCTCTACCAATAAAACCGAACACACCATAAACCTTCTTAACAGCACTATCAACCTGGGTGGCAACTTTCATGGATCTATGTACATGGACACTAAGATCCCTCTGCACAGGGACACTACTAAGACTCTTTCCATTGATGAAGTATTCTGCCTTCCTGTTATCCTTCCCAAAGTGAATCACCTCACATTTATCTACATTGAACTCAGTTTGCAACTTCTCAGCCCAATTCTGCAGTTTATCCAAGTCCCCCTGCAACCTGCAACTTTCTTCCACACTGTCCACCACTCCGACTTTAGTGTCATCTGCAGACTGACTAACCCATCCACCTACTCCTCCGTCCAAGGCATTTACAAAAATGACTAACAGCAATGGTCCGAAATCAGATCCTTGTGGCACACCACCAGTAACTGGACTCCAGGCTGAATATTTTCCATCAACCACCAATCGTCTTCTTACAGAAAGCCAGTTTCTAATCCAAACTGCTAAATCACCCTCAATCCCATGCCTCTGCATTTTCTCCATCAGCCTACCATGTGGAACCTTATCAAAGGCTTTACTGAAGTCCATGGACACCACATCAACTTCCCTATCCTCATCCACATGCTTGGTCACCTTCTCAAAAAAAAAACTCAATGAGGTTTGCCCTTGACAAAACCATGTTGACTATCTCCAATCAAATTGTTGGTTGCTAGTCGAATATAAATCCTCTCTCATAATCCTTTCCAAAAAAACTTGTCCAACTACAGACGTAAGGCCGACTGGTCTTTATTGAAAATATAGTTCCCTTTATGATGCAATTTGTTACACTGTATTTTCTTTTACCCATCTCAAATATCACTGCTTTAAAAATAAATTCTGGCCAAGGAAACCAAAACATAATTGTTATCCAACAAGCTTTTCTAAAAACAAAAGTTTTAAAACTTATGGATGAGAAGTAACATATGTAAGTATAACAAACCAACCAGAATTTAATTTCAAATCCTCCCCTTTGCTCATTGACAAGTTGCCAGCTAGTATTGTACTTACTTAGAGCTCTTATATTTCTCCCGCACTGCTTGCTGCGCATGCTCGGGTGCTTTGAGGTAGTTTTGGTGAAGGTCTGTCACACAAGGCATTAAGCTTTCTAAGACGTATCCTGTCAATTGAGCTAATGATCTAGGCTAGAAAGAAAATAGAATTGAAATTATTGCAAACAATACTTTGTCTTCATTAAACCTAAACACAATAGCATCTGGCAAACGGCACATCTAAAGCAAAAGTCTAAAATTACAGGTGATCATAGATGGGGAAAACAAAGTTGCCCGGCTACATAATATTTGAAACAAAACGAGAAGGGGGTACCCAGATGGTAAATGACAAGAAAAGCATTAATATGAAGTGATCTGGCCTCAGAAGTTCATTAAGTAGAATCAGGAGAAGCAAGAAACTGGATAAGTTTAAGCTTATTATAATGTTGGACAGAGTATAAAACAAATGATTGGAGCTTGAAATAAAAGTAGCGTGATAATTGTGGGAAACTTTAATCTTCATATAGGCCTGGACGATTAAATTGGCAATAGTACTGTAGAAGAGCTTGTAGAATATTCAATAAACTGGTGGAACTCACCAAGGATAAAATATGTATCTACTGTGGATCTACTAACAAAGCAGGGTTATGGTTTAGAATCACTACAGTCTGGAAACAGGCCCTTCGGCCCAACAGGTCCACACGGACCCTCCGAAGAGTAACCCACCCAGATCCATTACCCCTCCACTATATTTATCCCTGACTAATTGCACTACAGGCAATTTAGCATGGCCAATTCACCTGACCTGGACATCTTTGGACTGTGGGAGGAAATCGGAGCACTCGGTGGAACTCACTGTACAGACAGTCGCTCGAGGTGGGAATCGAACCCGGGTCCCTGGTGCTGTGAGGCAGCAGTCCTAACCACTGAACCACTATGCCATTATTGTAGTAAAACGATCCTCAAGTAGTGACAGCTCCACCACTGAAACAGGCCATTTGGCCCAACAAGTCCATACTGATCCTCTGAAGAGTAACCCACCCAGACCCATTCCCCCTACCCGATATTTACTAATGCACCTAACACTATGAGCAATTTAGCACGGCACTTCACTTGTCACATCTTTGGACTGTGGGAGGAAACCCATGCAGACACAGGGAAAATGTGCAAATTCCACACAGACGGTCCCCACCATACAACCTTGTCATGGTCGACGCTGCGAGACTTGTCAGTGTTGACACAGATACCACCATTACACGTGACAACACCTCCCACCATGTATGCTGCAGGTACACATGACTCCACCAACATTGTCTAATTCATATGCTGCCCGGAGGCATGGTAAATTGGCGAAAGCGGAGCAGAGGCTACGGCAACGGATGAATGGATACCTCAAATCAGTCAACAGATAGGAGTGTTCCTCCCAGTCAGAGAACACTTCAGCAGCCTGGGACGTTCAGGTGACCATCCAAGGTGGATTTCGGGACAGGCAACAACACAAAGTGGCCGAGCAGAGACTAATAGCCAAGTTCGGTCCCCATTGGGACGGCCTCAACCGGGACACACACTTCTACACGTACTCTCGCTCAGACTCATACCCACTTCTCCACCCCCTCCACATGAACACAAGTTTGTGGGGCGAATTTGTACTTGCAGAATTACATTTTATTTTGCTCAAAACTGCATCAATCCATGCAAGATTCTGTAAATCCTGTTTTTTTTTTTTTAAAAAAGACTAGAATCAGTGAACACTGGGGCACAGACAGCCTCACACCATCAATGCATTATCTAGAACAGCATGGCACCTATTGTTAAAGTTCACTTGAGAATGCAACTTTAAAAGAGTTCTGGAATTGACATATGAAAGAACTGAAACTAACGTTCATTCTAAAAGATGAGACACTTAACAATCCAGGTCTTTTTCAATATATAATTTCAGTTACATCACACTGTAAACTTTTGCTATAAATTCTGTGTCTTATGAACTTATACACCACAACCATCTGAAGGAGCAGCGTTCTGAAAGCTAGTGCTTCCAAATAAACCTGTTGGACTACAAGCTGGGGTTGAGCTTTTTTAATTTTGTACACCCCATTCCAACACCGACACATCCAAATCATTCCAGCAAACAGCATGATCCCAGAGGGCTGTGTTGTCTGCAGGAGAGAAGCTCGCTGTTCTGGTTGAAGAACTTGCCGTGAGAGAGGAAGGATTCAATAGTTATAGTCCATGTCAATGCTAATGACGTGCAGGATAAGGAAAGAGGTCCTGCTAAAGTAATGAAACAGGTACTAATTAAAGAGCGGAACTGCAAAATAGTAATCTCTGGATTGATCACCATCCTAACTTGGAAACATCTTTGTTCCTTTACTGACACAGGGTCAAAATCTTGGAATTCTCTCCCAAACAAAGGTTGCTTCCACTGCAGTTTTAGAAAGACTACAGGTGATTTGTTTGAATTTTACAAGATCCTGAATGGTAATGATAAGGTGGACATGGAAAAGATACTTACACTTTGGGCAAGTTCAGAAATACAGCACCGTCCTTTCTAGGACAGGACCGGTTTTCTCGAAGGATGGGGTCATTGAATTGTTTTTTTTAAAAAAAGGAGGCGGCAGATAGACTCAAAGCTAGGAAACGAAGATCATCAAAGGTACATGTGAACGTGAAATTTGGAACACAAATTAGCCATAATTTTATTGAAGAGGATCAAGCTGAAAATTCTACTTCTGCTCCTAAACGAGTACTTTGCCTCAGTGTTTACTGTGGAGGAGGACTTGGAAATAAAGAACGGAGGGAAATAGATGGTGACATCTTGAAAAATGTCCATGTCACAGAGGAGGACGCGCTGGATGTCCTGAAATGCATAAAGATGGGATAAATCCCCAGGACCTGATCAAGTGTACTCCAGAACTCTGTGGGAAGCTAGGGAAGTGATTGCTGGGTCCCTTGTTGAGATAATTGCATCAATAGTCGCAGGTGAGGTTCTGGAAGACTAAAGGTTGGCTAATGTGGTGCCACTGTTTAAGGTGATAAGGCAGTGCCAGGGAACTATAGACCAGTGAGCCTGACATCAGTGGTGGGAAGTTTTGGAGGAAATCTGAGGGACAGGATTTACACGTATTTGAAAAGGCAAGGACTGATTAGGGATAGTCAACACTGCTTTGTGCGTGGGAAATCATGTCTCATAAACGCAAGTTTTTTTGTAGTAGTAACAAAGAGGATTGATGAGGGCAGAGTGGTGGATGTGAGCCATATGGACTTCAGTAAGGCGTTTGACAAGGTTCTCCATGGGACACTGGTTAGCAAGGTTAGATCTCATGAAATACAGGGAGATCTAGCCATTTAGATACAGAACTGGCAAGACTTATACAGGTCCTCAGGAGTGTTGCTGAACAAAAAGACCCTGGAGTGCAGGCTCCTATTCCTTGACAGTAGAGTTGCAGGTAGCTAGGATAGTGAAGGCGGCAGTTGATATGCTCTTCTTTATTGGTCAGAGTATTGAGTACAGGAGTTGGGAGGTCACGTTGTGGTTGTACAGGAGGTTGGTTAGCCACTTTTAGAATATTGTGTGCAATTCTGGTCTCACTCTTATCAGGATGTTGTTAAACCTGAAAGGGTTCAGAGAAGATTTACAAGGATGTTGCCAGGGTTGGGGAATTTGAGCTACAGGGAGAGGCTGAATAGGCTGGGGCTGTTTTCCCTGGAGTGTCAGAGGCTGAGCAGTGACCTTATAGAGGCTTATAAAATCATGAGGGGCATGGATAGGATAAATAGAAAAAGATATTTTTCCTTGGGTAGGGGAGTCCAGAACTAGAGAGATTAGTTTTAGGCTGAGATGGGAAAGACATAAAATGGACCCAAGGGGCAACTTTTTCACACAGAAAGTGGTGCATGTATGGAATCTGTGCCAGAAGAAGTGGAGGGGGCTACTACAATTACAACATATAAAATGCATCTGGATGGGTGTATGAATAGGAAGGATTTAGAGGGATATATGCCAAATGCTGGCAAATGGGACGAGATTGGATTGGGATATCTGGTCGGCATGAACGAGTCGGACCAAAGGGTCTGTTTCCATGCTGTACATCTCGATGATTATGTGCATTTAATTCATCTTCCAAATAAGTGAATGCAGAGCCCCATGATATTCTAACATCACGAGAACTTTCCTAGTGTCACAAATATCACTGTTTGAAAGAAAGTATACCACCAACACCAATTGAAAACCCAGAGGCATCATCTTAAAACTTGTCACAAAAATCTTGAGTCAGGTCACCCTTGAAAGACTGTGCACATTGGAAACAAAAACAATGTACCGAAAAACATGTAAAAAGGATTTACAAGGAGAAGACATACCCCTGAAAGCCCAACAGGCTGGAACTTGACTAGAGAAGGATGATCTAGAATTCTTTAAAAAGGGCTTTTTAAAACAAAAGTTGCAATATTGAGAAACTACTTCCCCTTGTAGGAGACTCAAATTTTTGAAGCCATAAATTCCAAATAGTGAAAAGATGGGAATTTACAATAATTTCTTTACTCAAAGAGACAGTTAATAAGCGCAAAACCTGCTGCTACGAGCCATAATTAGGTGAATAAATGTAGACACATAAGGGGAAAACACATTAAGACAAGGGATGAAAAGGAAGAGAGGATATGCTAATGGGTTTAAACGAAAGGCAGGAGTCATTTTCTACAACATAAATATCAGGTTAGACTAGTTGGACTTGTCCTGTGGACTAACTTCATGGATAACTCTGCATTTCCTGGGTTAATTGTCAAAGAGTGCGGCAATGGTCAGGCCATAATGTTACAAATTATGGTTCTGTTTACAGTATAACTAAGTGGTTGTCATAACTGTTTAAAATCTGTCCCATGTTGGATGTTTGCACATTAAAGATGGTAGCTTGTTTCATATTTGTACAATGGTCACACCTACCATGGTCACAGAGGGTTGAAGCATGCTCAGCAACCTACTTGCTGCACCTTAAGTCGCTTCCTTAGTGGCTGTAAACTGCTAGACTGAACCAAATTTATAGATTATACAAAACCCTTTTCTGTACATTTGCTTTCTTCGAGGATGTCTAAGGTGTCACTGAATAGTATTGTCAGCAATGACTTGCTAACAAGTAGGATTGTTCACTTAAGAAATTCCACATTTTAGCCATGACTTTTAATCGGTCCACACATGGCCAATGAGCCAGTTCCTAAAGCCACACTTTTGGCCAGAAGTGTTTGCTTTGTTGGAAAAGTTCAGAGAATTTGCAAATAAAAAGAAGTAATTCATAGCTTACCCAGCTAGTTCGTGATATTGTATAGTTGGCCAAACAAAAGGCAGATGCGGCAAGAACCGAAGGCAGGTATTTTAGGAATGGTTCACAATCAATCAAACTGAGCTCTGCTAGGTACTGTCAAAAGGGCACAAAGAAATATTCTGGTTAAAAACAAAGTAGGAATAGGAGATAGGCATACACAGCCTCATGTCTATTTCATCTTTTATTAAAATCATAATTGAAATTCAAACAAACAAAACCCCATTTCCCAATCTATTTTCTAACCACTTTTTAAAAATGCCAATATATACGATCAGTCTTGAAGATCTGGGATTACAAAATTCACAGCCCACTAGGGTTTAAAATTTCAAAACCTTAAATCATGAAAAAAAATTCTCCAGCAGCTTATATTAGCTAAAATCACTCCAATCCAGTTAAAGCAGGCAGAGGCAGAGTTTAAGTGCAAGCAGTTTAGAGAGATTTGAAGAAACAAAAATCCATCCACAGGGTTGTGCGCATCTCCAACTCTGCCTAAAAAGCAAAAAAAGGGCAATAGAGGCAGGAATTCACGACATTTGAAAATGTAGTTGAACAGTTGAAATGTCATTGCATACAAAGCTATAGGCCAAATGCTGGAAAATGGAATTAGAATCTATGTTTGCCGATTAGTGTGGACACAATCTGTACGGTAAAAGAAACTGACTATTCAATGACCCCATTTAATGGAAACAAGGCCAAAAGAAATGTCCTTCAGAACCCAAGGTAGTTTTAGTCCACATTTTAAAAATGATTTAGCCTGATTTAGTGGAACTTGGATGCATAACGTTTACAACAGAACCTGCACAATACTTACCATAGACAAGCTCTCAACTTTACTGCTGGCTTTCTCACGTCCAATATACTGATTAAGGAATTGGTTTATTGTTGGTGCTGCCAAGTCAAATGCCAAAACTTTAAGGATAAGATGTTCCATCCGTAGAACCTGCTTCTTTGTGTAGGTATCGTCTGTAATGTACACAAATTCGGCAACCTCCGGTGGATATATTTCTTCAAATTTTCTACAGGAAGTAAAACCCATCAGCAAGCTTTTCAAAGTAATAACATTGGCAGTATAAATCAAGACAAATAGCTTGTCAGAATAGGATTGCAAGTAAGAAATAACTTCAGTGCAACATTAATTCTATTCCCCACCTTTGCACCAAAAAGATGTAGTTAGAAAGATGCATGTTACAGAGCAGATAGACGTATAAGAGGTCATTTGGTGCATTTTGACTATGTCAATCAAACAGCTGTCAAATTTAATTCCCCCAACGCATTCTTCTCAAAAACCTGAATTGTCCAAACAACATCCAATTAGATTTGAAGTTTCTACGCAATATAATTACATTATCCCCCTATCAGATAATGCACTCTAAAGACATTATGGGCTGTAAAAAGGTCAAAATCATCATTTTCTTCACTTCTGAAGAATTTGGTCCTTAATCCTTTCCCTCCCCATGTTAACCAGTTCCAACACGCACCATAACTTCTGGCTGATGTTCCTTCCTCTTGCAGGATGCACTGCACCCAGAATCTCAAGTGTTACAGTGCAAGGAAGGCCATTCCAGCCTATCCTGAATGCACCAGCTTGTAAATGAGCATCACCCAATGTCAGTCTCCTGCTTTTCCCTCCCACCACATCTCTGCATATTACCATTATCCAAATTATTAATGCCTCTTGAATGCCTTAAATGAACCTGCTCCCACATTTCCAGACAGTGAACTCATATCCTAACTGCTCAGTGAAAAGGGATTTGCGTCACTTCACCCTTACTTTTTTGGATTTGCAGATAACTTTACATCCATATCCTGATCCTCTTGAGCAGGAACAGTTTCTTCCCATCTACTCTATGCAGCCTGCTCATGATTTTGAAAGCCACAAAACAGATCCCCTCAACCTTATTCTCACCAAGAGTCCTAACTTCAATCTATCCTCATTAGGTGAAGTTCCTCATCCCTGGAACCATTCTTGTAAACCACTTCTGTACACTCTTCCAATGCATTCACATCCTTGCTATAATGTGGCACCCAGAATCATACACAAGTCTAGCAAGTATCTTTTACAAGTTCAACAACTCCTTACTTTCTTACCATGGCTCTATTAATAAAACTGAGAATACTGTATATTTTGCTTTCTCTACTGGCCTTCTCACTGTTATGACCTGTGCACATACACATGCAGGTCCCCTTGCTCCTGCATTCATCTTATATAGAATTATATTCCCCATGCTGTGTCTGTTGTTGCGGCAAAAATATACCACCACACACTTCAGCATTGAAACTCATTCCCCACATACCTGCCCACTCCAACTTGTCTACGTTCTTCTAAGATTCTGTGCTGTCCTCACTTTACAATTCTTCAAAGTTTGTCTTATGCAAACTTTGAAATTGTCCCCTTCACAACTAAAATCCAAATAATGAGTATGTATAGATCTCAATACCCACCCCTACAAACCCACATCCAGCTAGACAACTTGCTGACTATTACTCTGTTGTTTGCTATCATTTAGCCAATCTGTACACATTTGCTACGGACCCTTTTATTCCATGAGCTATAACCTTCCTCAAGTCTGAGGCACTATATCAAAGGCCACTGAAAGTCCATGTTTACTGCAGTGATATCCCCATTGAACTTTGTTATTTCTTCCAAAAACTCCAGCAAGTTGATTGAACTGGACTTTCCCCTTTAGAAATCCATACTGACTTTAACCACCCCACCCTTTTCCATGCAACTAATTTGATTCCAAATAATTGTTTCCAGAAGCTTCCCCACCACTGAAATTAAACTGACTGGTTTGTACTTACTGGGCTTATCATTACAACCCTTCTTAAACAAGGCCATAATATTTGCAATTCTCCAGTTTGACCCTTCAGACCCACTGCGGTTTCCACACACGTCCTTCAAAATCCTTGGATGCATCTCATCCAGTCCCAGTCCAAGAGCCTTTTCAACTTTAAATACAAGAGAGTCTGTCCAACACTTCTACCCAATCGACGATGAACCATTCCAACCAGCAATATTGCTCAAAGTTCTGACGGTCAACTCCAAATATATGCAGATTTGCTGAGTTCACTCACAGGCATAGCTTGGTAATAGCATTAACTTCAATGTTCTCATTAAATTGCAAATTAGGTCAATTTATAATTTTAGTACTGTGCCTTGTTGACCAAAAACTTTCAAATTTAGAACCTTCAATTCATATTGGATTAACACCAAAAAAGAAAATTAGGAAATAAGTGAAAATGATGGTCTTCAAAGTTTCAAAGATATAAAGTATTCAAGATTAGGGAACTGAAAATGGGTCACAACTGGATACCCAATGACAAATGAAAAACTAAAAGGCCAAAACTAAATTAAGATCAAAAACAGAAGCCTGGAAAATTCAGAGAAGTAAACTAGTTTGAAGTTTAAACTAACCCATTACAGAGGAACCTCAATTATCCAGCATTTGACTATCCGATATTCGGATAGTCCGGCAAAATCGCAAGGTCCTGATACTTGGCTAAACTATGTTATCCGGCATTCAATTAACTGAACGAAATATGCCCCACCCGTGTTCTTCGGATAATCAAGGTTCCTCTTTAGCGAAGTTTATACTTACGATGCCAACAGCATGGCAGCAGTTCCTACAAGCTGGAGCTTCCCTCGGAGGACAGACATAGATGACAAGAATCTGTCAATGTAGTTTACAGCAAGATATAATGTTTCATTCTGCAATTTGTATTCTTCACCAACTTCCACAAGCCAATCAACAAGGATAGCCCTCATACTACTGGTTATATCAGGCTGCTTCTTCATATACCCTGCTTTGGGTCTGCATTTCAGCTAAACAGTAAGGGAGAAAAATTGTAAGATATCAGCTTTGATCAGAAATCATCTTTTCATGAAGACCATGCTTTTTTTTCCCCCAAAAATCCTCCTTTACACACAAACTTAAAGCAACAGATAAAATACAAGATAGGCCCAGATATAAAATTAACCTATTGTCAATGTAGTTATTCTTGTTACGTAGCAAAGATCACAGCTATTCTGATTAGCATATAATGTTACAAAATCTGGTTGTTAACAATTTCCATGTTACCCTTGTTCCTTTTAGTCCATGGGCTTCAAATTTGCTGGAAAGCCTCAATATACTTTTGGGTATTCCATGTACACCACATCAATTCAATTATCCTCAATCCTCATAACATTTAGATTAGTTATAACAATTCACTTTTCTTAAAAAAAAAAAGACTCCATTGTAACTTTCGCCATAAGAGGTGAGAGCAGAATTTGGCCCATTGAGGCTGCTCTAACATTCGATCACAGTTAATGTTTTTCAACCCCTATTTAGAACAATACAGCACAGAACAGGCCCTTCGGCCCACGATGTTGTGCCGAACTTCTAACCTAGATTAAGTACCCATCCATGTACCTATCCAAATGCTGCTTAAAGGTCGCCAATGATTCCAACTCTACCACTCCCACGGGCAGCGCATTCCATGCCCCCACCACTCTCTGGGTAAAGAACCCACCCCTGACATCTCCCCTATACCTTCCACCCTTCACCTTAAATTTGCCTGCCTTCTTCCCATAACACTCAATTCCCTTATCATTCAAGTAGGTAACTGTCTTAAATACAATGACTTGGCCTATACAGTACTCTGTGAATGCGAATGCCACCAACCTCCGACTGAAAAAATTCCTCCTCACCTCAGTTCTAAAGAGTCAACCCTTATGAGGCTGTGCCTTTGGGCCCTAGTCTTTCACAGTGAAAAGATCTTCCCCATAAGCAAATCTAGGGCCTCAGTATTCTGTAAATTTCAATGAGATTCCACCCTCACCCTTCCAAGTGTGATCGAATACAGAACCAGAGTCCCCAGCCTCTCCTCACAAGACAAGTCCTTCATCCCCAGGATCATTCTTACAAATCTCCTCTGGTCTGCAAATAATTCCTTTGACATGGTGCACAAAATTGCTCACAATATTCCAAATGTGGTCTAACCAGAGCTTTATACAACCTCAGCAATATGTTTCTGCTCTTATAATCTAGCCATGTTGAAATGCTAACACCGCATTTGCCTTCCTAACATGTTAATCTGAAGGAATCATAGTTCAGAATTCTTCAAGTCCCTGCTGTGCTTCAAATTTCTGAAGCCTTTCCACATTCATAAAATATTCTAAAATGTTTATTCTTCCTACCAGAATGCATACCTCACACTTGCCCACTCTCCTAGCCTGCCCAAGTTTTCTACAGCCTCTTCATATGTATAATATGATCTATACCTCCACCTACCTTTGTTGCTAAGCTTACAGGTGACAACTCCCAGTTTTTGTTCAGATTGCTAATATATAATGAGATAGTTGTGGTCCCTGAAGAACTCTGCTAGATACCAGCTGCCATTCTGAAAAAGACCCATTTGTGCTGACTCTCTGCCAAAATCAGCCACCCTCTAATCACTGCCCAGTTCCTTGTCCCAATAACCACCTGTGCGGTAACGTAAAGGCCTTTTGGAAATCTAAATAGATCAGGTATACTGGCTCTCCATAGTCTAAAATTTGCTCATCATCTTCTCAAAGAATTCTAAGATTTGTTAGGCATGACCTTCTCTTCACAGAACAAGCAAACACGGCCCTATTTTACCATGCACTTCCAAATACTCCACAATCTCACCCTTAATAATAGACTCCAAAATCTTACTAATGGAGGTCAGTCTAACTGGCCTAAAATTCTTAAATAGGTGTGTTACTTTAGCCATTTTCCACTGATCCCTTTAAAATCACTACCAATGCCTCCACAATATTCTCAGCTTCAGAATACGAGGGAACTGTTGACAATATTTAAGTATGCCTCAGGCAATTGTTTGTAAAAGATTTTCTGCCAAAGTTAAACTGATTGGGCTGCAGTTTTAGAGTATGTCCCTACATCATTTTTTTGAAGGGTGCAATATTTGCAATTCCAGACTTTTTGGCACTTCTGCATTGAAAGAGAACTAAAGATCCTCGTCACTGTCTCTGCAATTTCCTCAGTATGGTCAGCCACATCTGATCCTGTTCTGATGAATCAGAAACTTTAAACAGAAGCACCTTAACACCTCTTTGCATCTCAGGCCCGTCACTCATCTTTGATTATGATTTTAATAGTATCTGCATTCGTCTTTGTTAAGGAAGGAAGTACTAATATAGCACCTTAGCTATGTCCACTACCTTCATGTGGAAACTTCCATATTGATCTAAGCCCAATGCCTCTTCTCACTTGCCTTTTATTATTTATCTACCAATAGAGGTGTTTGGAGTCTGTGATGTTGGCTGATATCTCAAACACTGCTTCAGTTCTTTTTTGAATTCAACCTGGTTCTCACTTGTTAGCAACCAGACATTGACTGAACAAACAAGAATTTTTAAAAAAGTCAGGAAATGCCTGTATGGCTTTCCTTGGTCACAATCTCAACAGTGGGTGGAGGGGTCCTCTAAATAATCAAAGTCTGAGATTTGGTTGCAGTTTTATGAATTAGCAGATCTCAATTTAAGTATCATAGAATCCCGACCATGTGGAAACAAGCCATTTGATCCAATAAATTCACACAGACTTTCTGAAGAGCATCCCACCCAGACTCAGCCCCCATACCCCATCGCCGTAGCCCTACATTTCCCATAGCTAATCTACCTTATCTACACATCCCTGAACACTGTAGACAATTTAGCATGGCTGATCCTCCTAACCTGCATATCTTTGGATGTGGAAGGAAGCTGGAGCATCTGGAGGAAACCCACACAGGCACTGGGAGAAGGTGCAAACACCACACAAACAAAACGCCTAAGGCTGTAATTGAACCTGGGTCCCTAGCGCTGTGAGGCAGCAGTGCTAACCATGGGGCCACGTGTCGCCCCAATTAAGGCCATCCTCAGAGCCTCCAAATGCTGTTTCGACATTCCAGGACTAAAGGCTATAATCCAAAGACTCAATTATTAGAAGACACTCTGAAGACTTGGTGAAAATTTGTCAGTTTCATGACACACCAATAGAGAGTCATATAAAAGAATCATTTGGGTCAAAAAGTATCAGTCACAAGTCTAGCATCAACAAAAGGAAGAAAAAACTTCATGCATATATTTACAAGTGTACAGTGGGCTCAAAACGTCCAAACGTGAATCCAAGTATAGATATGCCCAGAATGGGCTGCTTTTTTACCTCCATTTCTCTTAGGTATTTGTGTATGTCATCTGCGTATTCAGGTAACACATTAGCATGTACTCGTTTTTCTTCAACTGAAGATACTGACATGTCCAACACCATTGGGGAATCTTAAAACACAGACAAAGCTGATTAGGTTCCTACTCTAACAAAAGTCATTTTACAATTGTACAGCAAGTTAATATGATCAACATCCATTCTGCTGTTAAATGTCTTTATGTGAATGCATAAAGACATGTGCAGATTTTTGTAAATAATTGCAAACATTTTCAACCAATGCATCTTTAACATTAGATGCAAAACAACAGGAAACTTCCAGTAAAATGTAGGAATATCACAGAACATGAGCAGTCACTTTGCATCAATGTGATTAATAATTGCTTTCAATCAGATCAGCGTTACACATCATTTCTTTGGTCAACTTTAGGGTAAAAATGTTTGGTTAAAAAGTGGACCAAAGTGAACAGTTGTGTGTCTTTACTGATAGGGATAACTTTCTCTACAGGAATGAATCCCTGCACTATGTAGGTTGTTACTATCATTTGCACAGTATTACCAGCAGAATTGAAAGTCAGTGTCACTCTAGCACAAGACAAGCTGCCCTTTCCACTCCTGTTCATGTGTAGAGTTTGCTCACTTATCCAACAAAAAAAAAGTAATGACAAAAATTTGATTCTCCACATTGTTTTGCTTTTGATTACATGAGTTGTTTCTGTTACACTTAGTCATTAGATTAAGACAGTGACCACGATTTTTCAAGCTCCTTAAATTCAGTTTGACGTATGGAATGCCTGTCTAATTCAGCTGAACAAAATCCAATGCAACTATTAATGAGTGCTGTTAGACATATTTTCATAATATAAAACAAACTGTACAATACAGGTAACCCAATGGCTTGATTTAAGTGTTTCTCTCTCAACTTCAGCGTGGTTAGAGTGGCTTGAGCTGACAATTAAGAAAATTAAAATGGAAATCAGTTACGAGGGATAGGAAGAAAAATTTTTAAGAAAGAAAATCCACTACCTTAGGTGAGTAAATAATCACTATTTCTCTTGGATACAACAGTGTCAATAAGATAGCATGCTGCTGCAAAGCTTTGCATTTTTTGACAAGGCAAGCTCAGTACTGTGACTAGGTGGACACCGGATCAGATGAACAGTAACAAAGGAAATGGCAAGCTTGAAACAAAAGGGTGGCTCTACCTCACCAGTTCTCCTTACGTTCATTTATCAGGTTAGAATGTTTATTTTCTCCCTCCAACATTCCAGTGACAGACACCCCAACAGTCCCTATTACAAGCTTGGTTTGTTGCTTTTTCAAAAAAAAAATAACCCATTTTCTAATCAAGTTAGTTATTCAGAGATGCTATAACACACCTCTGGAGCAACTGGGACTTGAACTACACCACAAGTGAGTCCCAAGCTTTGTTTCTTCGCCACTAACTCCACCCCATATGCTGGAAACAGTCCAAGGACAAGCTATACCATGCCAAATTTAGTGATGGCATGGATGCATGCTTCAGGACAGTCTATTTTCCACCTTTAACTCCACTGCTCCCTTAACTCATCAGTTCCTAACCTTACATCTGAACTTCTGTTGTTGCAAGAGTGACTATCCCAAACTCCTGGCAGGTGTCTCATTTGATTTTCCATAAACTCGAAGTAATTGAAAAATCTGTTGCAGATACCTCAACTCCTGCTCACCCAGCAGTAATCTACATGTTGTTCAACAGAGGCACTTCCTTAAAAGAACAGATTTAAAAGTTCTCACTTATGCTATTGTCTAATTACATCTAATTCCACAAACCTCCAAGGTATCTTGCTTTAATTTGCAGGCATCTTGTGCAACCTCTATTTTAATTGCCCAAAAATGGGAGGGTCAGTGCAGACTCTGGCTGATAGAATCCCTACAGTGCAGGTAGAGTCAATGATTTTTTGACTTTAGACTGCATTGTCCTGGATTGTGTCAAATCTCTTGTTTTATCGGTGTCCTACCCATCCAGGCCAGCAGAAAACACGCCATCATGCAACAATCCAAAGTGATTCTACAAATACATCAAGAGCAAGAGGGTAACTAGAGAGCAGGTAGGGCCTGTTAAAAATCAAGGAGGTCACCTTTGTGTTGAACCTCAGGAGATAGGAGGGGTCCTAAATGAATATTTTGCATCATCTTTTACTGTGGAGAAAGAAATGGAGTCTAGAGAATGCAGAGAAATAAACTTTGATGTTTTAAAAACAGTTCACATTACAGACGAGGAAGTTCGTGAGGTCTTAAAGTATATAAAAGGTGGACCTAGTGTATCCCAGAACATTGTGGGAAGTAACAGAGGAAGTTGAGACCCTTTGCAGAAATATTTGCATCATCTATAACTACAGGTGAAGTGCCTGATCACTGAAAAGTGGCTAATGTTGTACACCTGTTTAAGGAAGGTTGCAAGGAGAAATGTGGGAACTGTAGACAAGATGATTAGATGATGATTACTTACAGTGTGGAAACAGGTCCTTCGGCCCAACAAGTCCACACCGACCCTCTGAAGAGCAACCCACCTAGACCATTCCCCTATATTTACCCCTTCGCCTAACACTACAGGCAATTTAGCATGGCCAATTCACCTAACCTGCACATTTTTGGATTGTGGGAGGAAACTGGAGCACCCGGAGGAAACCCACGCAGACACGGGGAGAATGTGCAAACTCCACACAGACAGTTGCCTGAGGGGGGAATTGAACCCGGGTCTCTGGCGCTGTGAGGCAACAGTGTTAACCACTGTGCCACCGTGCCGCTCACAGACCTGAGAGTCTGACTTGGGTAGTGGGTAAATTGTTGTAAGTGATTATAAAAGATAGGATTAATGGACATTTAAGAGGGGCAAAAATTGATTAGGAATAATCATCATGATTTTGTGCAAGGAAAATCATGTCGCAAACTTGTTTGAGTTATTTGAGAAAGTTACCAAAAAGGTTGATGATGGCAGTGCATGGTGGACTAATTAACAAAGTTAGGTCACATGGGATTCAGGGTGCGCTTGCCAATTGAATACATAATTGGCTTAATGGCAGGAGATAGTAATATTGAAGGATTACTTTTCCGACTGGACATCTGTGATCAGCGATATTCCACAGGGATTATTCTGGGTCCCCTTTTGTTTGTCATTTATATAAATGATTTGGATGAGAGTATAGAAAGCATGGTTAGATTGCAGAAGACACCAAAGTTGGTGGCAAAGTGAACAGTGTAGAAGGTTTTCTAAGATTACAAAGGGATCTTGATCAAATGGGTCAAAGGGTTGAAAAATGACAGATGGAGTTCAATCTGGATAAATGCGAGGTATTCGATTTTGGTGCAACAAACAAGGAGTAGGGCTTACACAATTAGTGGTAGGGCCTTGTGTGGTATTGTAGAACAGAGGGACCTCGGAGTGCAGGTACATAATTCTTTGAAGTTTGTGTCACATTTAGACAAGGTTGTTAAAAAGGTGTTTGGCACCCTTGCCTTCATTGCTCAGTCCTTTGAGAATAGGAATTGGGAAATCACATTGAGGTTGTACAGGACATTGGTGAGACCTCTACTAGAATACTGTGTCCAGTTCTGGTCGCTCAGTTATAGGAAGGACATTATCAAGCTGGAAAGGGTGCAGAGGTACGAGGATATTGCCTGGTTTGGAAGGTTTGAGTTATGAAGACAGACCTGATAGACTGGAACTATTTTCACTGGAGTGTAGGAGGTTGAAGGCAACTTGATAGAAGTTTATAAATTAATGAGAGGTATAGATAGAGTTAATGTTAGTTGTCTATTCCCTAGTTTGGGGGATTTTAAGATTAGGGAACATATTTTTGAGGTGAGAGGAGAGAGATTTAAAAAGACGTAAGGGAAAATTATAGAGAGGGTGGTTCGTATGTTGAATGAACCTCCTGAGGAAGTGGCAGATGTTGGTACAATTACAATATCTAAAAGACATTTGGATAGATACATGTACAGGAAATATTTGGAGGGATATGGGCAAGGAGCAGGCAGGTGGGACTAGTTTAGTTTGGGATTATGTTCGGCATGGACTGGTTGGACTACAAGATCTGTTTCCATGCTGTAGGGCTCTATGATTCTAAATCAGTCAGGGCATCGAGTATAAAATTTGGCAAGTAAAGTTGCAGCTGTATGAGATTTTAGGCCACATTTGGAGAACTCTGAAGTTCTGCATCCTCACATTATAGGAAGGACATGAAGTCTTTGGAGAGAGTGCGCAAAAGGATATTGCCTGGATTGGAAGGTATTAACTATAATGAGGGGCTAGATATGCTAAGATTGATTTTGTTAGAGTGTCTAGGTTGAGGGCAACTTGATCGAAATACATAAAACTTGAGGTGTGGATAGTCAGTCTTCTTCCCCGGCATGGACGTGTCAAATACTAAGGAACATAGATTGGAGTTGATTGCGGGGTGGGGGTGGGTGGAGTTCAATGGAGATGTGCAAATAGGAAGCACAGCCTTCCTTGGATACAGGGCCCAAAACTACTCATTTTTTTTGTAATGTGGTCTCACCAGAGCCTTCTCAAACCTCAGCAGTACATGTTTGCTTTGTTATTCTAATCATTTTGATATGAATGCTAATAAGTTGATGGGACGCATTCTAGGATGTTAAAAAGAAAGCAGCTAGAGGGATAGTTGATGTACTGGTAGTAATCTTCTTCGAATCCTCGAATTCTGGAAAAGTCCCAGAGGATTGTAAAGTGCCAATGTAACATTTATTTAGAAAAGGGAGGGAGACCAAAAACAAACTAGAGGCCAGTTTGTCTTATATCTGTTGTTGAGAAAATGTTAAGAGTCTATTATAAAAGGAGGCAATACCAGAACACTTGATTATACATAATATGATCAAGCAGAGTCAGTATGGCTTCATGAAGGGTAAAATCATGCCTGACAAATTTAGTAGAACTTTAATGTGATCACAAGCAAGAGAAAAAGGGAAAGCAACTGAACAAATATATTTAGATTTTCAGAAGACAATTGAGAAGGTACCAAACTTGGCCACTTAACAAAATAAGGGCCCTTGTTAGAGGCATATATTAGTAGAGAGAGAATTTGCTAACTAACAGAAGATGCAGTAGGAATAAGAAGGGCGTTTTCATGGCAAATTGTAACTAATGGTATGTCACGAAGATCAATGCTGGACCACAATTACTTTTCTTATTGACTTAGACAAGGGAATAGATATACTATGGCCAAGCTTTCAAATAAAAATAGTGACCAGGCAAGTGTTGAAGGCATCACAAAGTCTGGTGGGTAACAACTGAACAGATGGAATATAATATGAGGAAATGCAATGGTATGTACTTTGCCATGAAGAAAAAAGGAGCTGAATTATAACTGAAATGAAGACAGACAGCAAAAAAAACCCTACAAATTAGGGGGTCCTCACCCATGAATTCAAAGCTAGCATCCAAGTTGGGCAGAATCAAGATCCCTGCAGCATGGAAACAGGCCATTCAGCCCAGCAAGTCCATACGGATCTTCCGAAGAGCATCCTAACACCCACCCACCTACCTACCCTATCCCTGTAACCCCATTGTTCCCCATAGCTAATCCATCTAACTGACACATCCCCAGATCAATGGACAATTTACCAATGGACAATTTACCATGGCCAACCCATCTAACCAGCACATAATTAGATTGGCAATAATGAAGGCAAAGAAAATAACTGGCCTTTATTTCAAAAGAAATTTGAGTATAACAATAGGAAGGTTTTACTAAAATTATACAAGACACTAATCAGACCATACCGAGGATACTGTGAATAATTTTGGGCTGAATGCCTGTCAGAATACGGGGCTGATTTAAGACAGAGGAGGAGAAAATTCTTCTAAGTGAGGCAATTCTGTGGAATTCTTTATCACAGAGGGCTGTTGCGGCTGGGTCGTTAACTATCATTAACGCAGACAGTGGAGAAGAAGGGAAGAGACACCAATAGGGGGATGGCCTTGCCTACCTTGTCATTCATCTTTCTTCCGCCGAGAGCTCTACTCATCTCACATACCCCTACCCAAATTTCTGGGCCCTCTACCCTCCTAACTCCAGGAGTCCCTCACCCCAAGCCCAACAACTGTTTAGAGGATTTTGAATGCAGTATTCCAAAATGGCCTCACCAATTCTGATCTCTGCTGTAAAGAAGTTGTTGTTAAACTTGAAACAGTTCAGAAAACATTTAAGGATGTTGCCAGGATTGGAGGATTTAAGCGATAGGAGAGGCTGAATAGGCTGGGGCTATTTTCCCTGGAGCAGAGGCTGAGGGGTGACCTTATAGAGGTTTATAAAATCACAAGGGCAACACGGTGACTCTGGTTATTATTACTACGTCACAGCACCGGGGACCCAGGTTCAATTCCATCCTTGTATCTGTGTGGAGTTTGCACAGGCAATTTAGCATGGCCAATTCATCTAACCTGCACATTTTTGGATTGTGGGAGGAAACCGGAGCACCCGGAGGAAACCCACGCAGACACAGGGAGAATGTGCAAACTCCACACAGAGTCGCCTGAGGCGGGAATTGAACCCGGGTCTCTGGTGCTGTGAGGCAGCAGTGCTAACCACTGTGCCACCCATATGAGGGACATAATAGGGTGAATAGCCAAGAGTGGGGTAGGGGAAATCAAAACTAGATGGCTTAGGTTTAAGATGAGAAGGGAAAGATTTTTTTTTTTTTAAAAAAAAAAAAGGACTTTAGGGTTAACTTTTTCATGCAAAGGAATGGTGCTAGAGGAGCTGGTGCAGGCAGCTACAATTACAACATTTAAACATCTGGATTGGTACATGTATAGGAAGGGTTAAGAGCAATATGGGCCAAATGCTAACAAATGGGACTAGATCAGGTTAGGACATCTGGTTGGCATGGATGAGTTGGACCAAAGGGTTTGTTTCTGTGCCTACAACTCTGACTTTGATTGGACCCTAGTTCCCAGTTAAAGTCTACATGATGATATCAATGCCTGAAACCATGTGACTTGCTCACTGGTGCCATTTTTAAAGCAGTGACCCTTAGTTCTATACTTAGTCTTGACAGGTGGGTGTAGGAATGTTTCCTACCTTCAATGATGTGCCCCTTCACCCATCCTAACTCCATATAATAGATGAATAAACTCCTAGCACATACAGTCTATTTTCATGAGAAAAAGTGTCCATTGTGGGTGTTAGTTTTGTAAATGCAGTCCAGTCTGTGATACCCTGCCCCTTTTTGTGCCTACTGTTTTCTGTTAATCAGACAACCTTCTATTCATCCCAGTAAATCTTAAGCCTTCATTTCCTACAATAACGATTTTTAGTGGCATGTATCAAACACCTTCTGAAAATCTCAATACATCACCAATGCCCCTACATCCAATGCACAAGTTGCTTCTTCAAAAAGCTCCAACATATATATTTGTTAAAAATACTTCTTTCACAAAACCATGTCAAAGCTACCCAATTACTTTGATCCTTTGTCTATGTGCCCCGCTTTGTCTTTATTAACTAACACCTATTTGAGACGATTATTTCAAATGCTGTATGCAGTTATTAGTCTTATCTTCGATTACTTTTACAATCTCTAGCCTTACTAGCTCTTGGATTTACCGGTCAGTTTGTTCATCATATTCTATATACTTATCTTTTTCTTGCCTCAATTCTTTGACTGACCTCATCTACCTAAATTTGATCCCAATATTGAGTTCAAAACTTCTCTAATTATGCAGCTGTCTAAAACACTGAAGCCCCAAGCACTGTTGAAGTGGAATCCCAATGGTCCAGTACCCCTTTTCCCAGTATTGATGACAGTGGGCCACAAATGAAATCCACTTGGTCCACACCAGACTGAGTCACATTCATTTCTCTAACTTGATTTGCCCTCTGCTAATTTGCACAAGACTCAGGAAATAATCACGAGATTAGCATTTTGAGGTCCTGTTTCTTAATCTGGTACCAAGCTCATCACACCAACTATGCAGAACCTCTTTCCTTGTCCTGCCTATGCTGTTGGTAGCCAATGGATCATGAAAATTGGATCCTCCCTCTCTGGTCCCTAAAACCAGATAGGCAACAAAATTCTAGATTCATGCTCTTTGCTGCAGGGAACTACCTATCACTATACTGTTACCTACTATTACTTTCTTTTTGCTCCAGAGACTTGAATTGGTTCCTGTACCGCAGTGGCATGGTCAGAAAGCTCATTATCCTGCAGCCTCACACTCAAACAAATTGAATGAATCTCAAACTGGTTGGACAGTTGTTGCAGTCGTTAAGTACAATCACACAAATATCCTTGTCCAGTGATCAAATTGGAACATCTTATCTCAAGGGATATCACCGTCTCCTGGTACAATGCAACCAGATACCGCTCCACACCCTCCCCGCAGTACTTGCAGCTGTGGATACTTATCTCCTGGATTACACCACTGTTCAGATCTTCAATTTTCTGCATTTCCAACACATCAACTGCCTATCCTTATATATTGTATCAAAGTCACAAAATGCTTGGTGAACTAAACTAATGCATCTTCTCACATTATTGCAATAGTTTAGTAATGTAATAAGCTTACAACAAGAATAAAAGTAATGGAATCATGAGGTGTTCTCAAATAAAAAACTTCCCTTGACTAGTGTCTTAGTTAATTATAAGGTATACTTAAATCTTACCTTTCGGTCCCCAATAGTCTCCACAGTTCTTAATAATTACTCACCAACCAGGAGGTACTCTCAGTTCACCATTTGGATTTTATTTCATTAACCTGGTCCTCTCTCAAAGCTGCAGTTATCAGACCCTACATTCTATTTTGCTGCCATCTTGAATATAAGCGCATTTGCTGCTTATCCCTAGCTGCCCTTTTTTTTTAAGAAAGGCAATGAATAATCAATTATATTGCTATGGATCTGGAGTCACATCTAGGCCAGACCAATTATGGATGACAGATTTCCTTCAACAAGAATAAATAAAAAAGGATTTTTATGACAGTTAGTTTCACGGATTACTAGCTTTATATTTCAAATTTGTTAATTGTATTTAAATCCTCCAGCAAGCAAGCGAGATTTATAACTCCAGTGATATTGTACTGATCTTCCACACAAGTTCACCAAAGTTAGAAATAAAATAGAAGATAGTTCAAGGAATAAGCTTGATTGACAACGTCTGGGAAAAACATAAAGCAGTGGTAAATTAAAGGCTCCAAGGATCACTGCCAGAGCTCAAGTCTTAATTTAGAAGAAACTGAATTCATGTTTCAATTTTAATGAAGTTACAAACTAGACAAAGCAATCAATTCGGAGGAAAGTTAATGGTCTAAAAACAAAAATGTGAAAGTTATATTTACTTAGCACAGAAGGAATTTTACATAAACCAAAGCTGGCAAAAAATTCCGGTGTAACATGGATCTTGCATCTGCTCCTGAGATTCAGGCTTATTTTTAGATTTACTTCTAGATTTCTTAGTTATTACATTTCAGTAGTATTCATTCAGACAAGTACATTAAGGAGGAATGTTAGAGGGACATGGGCTAAGCAGATGTGCTGTATGACCATGAATACAGAGACGCTGGGCCAAAATAAAACAGAACCACAAACTAAATTGATAAAGTAAGAGTCAGAAGAGTGCTTGCTTGCTTTTAGCTTTGGTATGTAGATTCAAGGGAACCTTTTGTCTTTATCTACCACAACCACCTCAAATAACTATAGGATTGCATATTGTTAAAAAGTCAAAAACCACGGCAATTTGAGCTCTTCAGACTACAAAACTCTATCTTCAGATTGGCTGCTAAAGCAGAGAAACATACCCACATCCAATGTTCAGATACAGTTTACAAAACACAAGAGTACGGTCAAAAAACTACATTAGATTGGAATCTGTTAGATTAAACAGAAAACCAGCAGTTACTTTCTATCTTTTACATAAAGGACTACAAGCTCATTGGACATCTACCTCAATAAGTTTGCCACAAAAGGGGAAAACACAATTGAAAAGTTGTAATTAAAAAGGCAAAAAGAAAAAAGCTGAATATTTTAGAGCAAGTGCATCAACCTCCAAAAAAAATCTAAACATCTCCACCTGATGCCCTTGCCCCAGGGTTCATGCTGCAAACAGCAAGTTATTGAAGACTTTTTTCATGGGATGAGTAAGTCACTGGCAAGGCCAGCACTTGCTCTCTGTTCCTCATCGCCAATAGAAGATGGTGGAGGAGAGGTGCTCTGCTGCAGATAAACTCAAATTGCTATTAGGGAATTCCAGGATTTTGGTCCAGCAACAGCATAGGATTGGCAACATCACTCAATGTCAGGATGATCTGTAGCTTGCAGAAAGAAGTTAGTCCTCGCATTGCTCTTTTAGATGGTAGTAGCTACAAATTTGAAAGACACTGTCAAAAAAAAAGGGTTTGACTAAATGTCCCATGACATCTTGTGGTGCGCATTGCTGTCAGTGATGAAGGGAATAAAGGTTCAAAAGGATGAACGAAGTGCTGTTCCACTCATTGCCATAGACAGAGTGAATTTTGGTGGTACCAAACACACTAAGCAGACAGTATTTAATCAAACTATATTCCTGACTTGTACCCTCAAGGTGAGAGAAATGACTTGGAGGTCAGCAATTACATGCCACAAATTCCAGCTTCTGACCAGCATTTGTATGCATAAGTTAACTGGCTGGCTCCTGGTAATCCTCAAAATGTAGATAGTGGGGAAATTGTGGGATCAATGGCATGTTATTCAAGCTGTAAACTGCTACAGTACCCAAGGAGTTGCAGACTGTACTTAACGGCTGAACATCCTCACTTCTGACCTTATGATGGAAGGAGGATAATTGATTATGAAGTAATTAAAGACATTTGGGCCTAATTCACTACCCCAAGGAACTGCTGCAATAATATCACCTGCCCTACCATTCCCAATGAGTTCAACTTTGCAAGTGCTCCTTGATGTCACTCTCAGTCAACCACCACTTTATCGTCAGACAGTTATATGCATCTCAATATTCAAAGCGATATTCAGCAACAGAACGGGGTGGATAGAGATGTATGGTAATATTGGACTAAAAGAAAGTTGCAAAGAAAATGAACAAGTAAAATTCAGATCAACCACATAATATAATAAAAAAAAACTTACCAAAGCTAACATCTGCAGCACACTCAATGGAAGCCAAAGGTTTGCAATTTCCAAGTGATAGTACAGTTGAATTTAGTGTCAGGTTTGCAGCATTTCCTGCATTACGACTTGTACTTCGACATGGAGCACCATCAGGTTCATCTTCATGGATAGTGAATGATGGTTTTGTTGGTGCTTTTCCTGCTGGTAGATGGCCAGAGTTCTCATTGTTGCAGTTAAATCCTGATGTTGAAATCTGCAAGTTCAATTTAGAAATATGAAATGGGAGTACAGATTTTGGGATATTATTATAAAACTTCAGTATTGCTAGAAAAAAAAAGAAACCATTAAGTTTTTTAAAATCTTGCAATCAGCAGGACAGGTGCAAGAATGTCATATTTCAGAGACGGTAACAATTTATACTGAAGAAAAGGATGCCAATGGGTTGGTCAAGGTGTTGCCATAAGAATATACCATTTTTATGGCACGATCATCTTCTTGGCTTGAACACTTCATCCAGTTAGTGAACAATACCACTAATGTTGCCACTGTATAGTAACCCCAAATTAGCCTGCTTCATCTATTGTTCAAAATGTCAAGACACTTTACCCTTCCAAGATAGTTTGAAGTAGACTAGACATTTTCCAGTCAAACAGGTGATGGTCTTAGGTCCAGTTGAGTATATAGACAATACACAGAACACCACCAAACAGGATAAACATTTATCCTGCAGGATAACTGCCATGCACCCTATTTCTGAAACAAAAGAGAACAATGAGCAAATGGGTCAGATCCTATTTACAAAAATGCTAATAAGACGAAATTTGCAAGTATATGAAACTGTAGGAATCCTGAGGCATTTATCGACTCGTGATGGTTGGCTTAGCATATTGAGGAAAAAGGAGCTCACGACACTGCTTAGTCTCAAAGTTGAATTTGAGCAAGAGATGGAGCACATTTAGGTAAGGAAGTTCATATACATGGCTGCAGATTCAAATATTGCAAATATATTCCATATCAGAAATATGCAGAGGTTGGGGTCATTCAGTGCATTTTGCAAGAAAACCAAAGATATCAATGAGATGGGCTTTCAGGGTATCCATGACAACACCATCTAATTGGGTATAGTGGTCATTAAAGCTGAAATTAACTGTCAGTTGCACAGTGCATGAGAGCAGAGAAGAGTTTCAGAAAATGGCAGCATGTCTGGACGCCATAAAGAACAATGATCCCCTGGTATTTTCCATGACAAAGACTTGACCAGACTGATGTGCAAACTAATCAGCACGTTTTCTTTTATAAAAATACAGCATACATTGTTGCTCCCTCTGAAATTTGATGTTCTTTTTGTTTGTCCTGCAGAATGTAAGGCAAGAAAACTTCAATAGCATGTCTCTTTTTCAGCAAAGCTTAATTCCTTACTTAATATTTAATTATCAAATTTCTTAAACAACATTTGTGATTGCTTTAAAACTGTCAGCTTTTCTTGAAGCCAACTTAAAGTTATTTTAAGGACAGACATTTTCAAATGTGGTAGCATAATCTTACTTCAATCTTTAAAAGTATGTTTTTAAAAGCATTTGCAGTAGCTCTAGAATTGAAGGATGGACTCAGAAGCAGGAGGGGCAAATATTTGCAACTTTCTGCTTTTTACAAAGAAGCACATGACTGAAAACCAAATGGAGACAAATTCAGTTCAATTGCGATATCTACCTCACCAACATATTTCCAACACCTCTGTCTGGGTTCATTTGGATGAAATACAAAGTGCTGATTGTGACAAATTTTCAGCTTCCTGAGGTGAAACGCAGAATCACCTATGACTCATAGGATCTTATTGATCCATAGCACGGAAACAGACCCTTTAGTCCAACTCGCCCATGCCGATCAGATATCATAAACTAATTTAGTCCCATTTGCCAGCAGTTGGCCCATATCCCTCTAAACCCTACCTATTCATATACCCATCCAGATGTCTTTTCAATGTTGTAATTGTACCAGCCTCCACCACTTCCTCTGGCAGCTCATTCTATACACGCACCACCCTGTGTGAAAAACCTGCCCCTTACGTCCCTTTTAAATTTTCCCCCTCTTATCCTAAACCTATTGGTTTCACAGGTTGGAGCAGCAGAGGGCCGACGGGTCTGTACTGTGCTGTAACGTTCCATGCCCTCTAACTCTGGGCTTCCGTACCCCAGGGAAAAGGCATTGTCTATTTCCCTTATCTATGCCCCTTATGATTATAAGCCTCTAAAATATCACACCTCAGTCTCTGAGGCTCCAGGAAAATCAGTCCCAGGTTAATCAGCCTCTCACTATAGCTCAAACCTTCCAACCCTGACATTATCTTTTAAATCTCTTCTGAACCCTTTCCAGTTTCACAACATCCTTCTTACGATACAAGACTGCAGAAACATGCAAAAAATTTAGCTTAGTGCAGATGAGAGAACAAGAGTGTGGCTTCCAAATCTCAGCTCTTAGTTATTTGCTGGAATTTTGCAGGTGCAACACCTCGATTTACCACAATTATTACATTGATTGATAAACTTGAAGCGTTTGACTCCCAAGGATTCCAGTCATAGAAGGCAAAGGCCTACACTGCTCCACGAAAGGCAATAGAAAGCCTTTTCTGTTGGCAACCAAAATCAGTCAAATGTTCCTGAACTTTACACATGCACGATAAATTCCCCCCCCCCCCCCCCCCCCATTTGAACAAAGATTATTTAAAATACTATTCAATCTACATAGAATAATAGAGTACTTGACTTCCCCATATTTACCTATTTTATCATGAGCATGCCCATTCCAGTAGCATCACTGACAAATTAGACAGTGTGGTTCGGATTCACAAATTCACTCCTTCCGGAGCCACGGAATCTCAGCAATCACGCTAACATTCAGTAACGATTTCCCAACATCTTGATGGCCCGGCGGGCAGAGATGAGCATTTAATGTACAAAAAAAAAACACACCTACACGCTTTAATGTGAAGTTCTTTCGCTACACCAATTATGAGAAATCATTGGAACGCCAAGCAACTTGGCTCGTGAGCTGATGGAAAATTGAAGTGCGGAGCATTTTTTTTTAATGCTCAAGTATAATTTAATAAAATCGCAGACAAGGAACTACTGCTGTGAATACACGGCCAGCACTTTACTTTTCGAACATGGACCAACGTACAGGCTCCAATTTGCAACGCGAGAGGACAGTCAAGGTGGTTGTGAGCCGTTGCAAAACGGAAACTGAATGGTGCTGGGGCAATGTGAACTTTATGCCATTCAATAACACATCCCAGAAACTGTCGGATGATATATCTCACTGGTCTCGGCCTTCGCCTAATTGTAATTGATACCGTAGACCACCACCGCCAACAACAACAACAACAAGCTGGTGTCTGCATCGCCCACCCAGTGACAGCACCTGCCTCTTTACTTACAGACTTGTGATGGGGCTGTAAAGCCTGGTTACTGTGCAACACCCCGAGCACCTTCCTGCCCCCGACAGGGGTAGGGGTGGCCATTCTGCCCGCATTCCGCTCCCGGCCTCTCGGCTCCTGATCCTGCCAGCTGGCGACTTTCACGCCTGGGGGCAGCACGTTTTCCCTGGAGGAAGCGTCGCGAGAAGCCCGGTACATTCTCGAGCCCGGGGATTTTAAAAAGGGGACAGTACAAAAAATCGGATTGATTTTTTTTTAAAAAAAACTGTACGATATTCTCCTTTAAAACAAAAACACGGGTAAAATACACCGTCGGATTAAAATCGGACTCAGGCCGGGCTGGCGGGCTCGCATCTGTATCCTCTCCCCTCTGGCTGAGTCCAGGAGACAGGCCAACTCCAGCGGCCAGGTCCCGCTCTATAATCCGTCCCCCACCTGAAGCCAGACTGCGTGGGATGGCTGGGGCAATTGTTTCCCCTCCCCCAACCCGACCCCGCGAGCGGCCTGGGACAGTTTGCTCGATTACTGTTTCCAATACCCCTCCCCTCCCCCACACACTGGTCGGACGTCACCACCGGCAACCGATAAAAACCCATTCAGTTCAAGTGTCCCGCGTCAATTGAAACCAGCCAATGGGTGCTCGGCGCGCGGGTCACGTCGGTTCCGTTTCAGATTTGAATTTTTCCCCCTCCCCTGCCCTACTTATTATTCGCGCGGTCCCGGTTGTCAATCAAAAGAAGAAGAAAACGGCTGCAGGGAAGGAAAGAGTTGCTTGACGTGAAAACAGCGAGTGAGTGCCTTCATGGAGATAGAGAAATATAAGTGCAATATGTCAACATCAGGGTAAACATACCACTAGCAAAACGAAAACAGTTCACATTTACATTGTCACTTGCACCCACTCCCATTTATTTTACTATTTTCTTCAAAGTGTTCGTTCATAATGTAGTAGAGTTAGAAAAGGGCGTTTTGTGCATATCCTCATTCTTCACTTTTGAGCCTATATAGGAAATAGGAGCACTTAACATGCTCTGCCATTTAAAAAGATCATTGTTAATGTTTGTTTTAAATTCCACATTCTCATCTGTCCCTAAAAACCTCTGATTTTATTGCTTAATAAAAAATTATCTATCTTTGTCTTAAAGATGTTCAATGACTCCACCTCCACTGCCTTGAGGCAAGATTCCAACAATTTGAACCAACATGTGTCTGAAAAGGGTGACCTTTCATTTAAAAAACTTTTTTATCGCAAGTATTAGCAATTTTGCTTTACCACAAATCATATCACAGGCAGACTCAACAGTTCACAACCAGTGTCAGGATTGTCCAGTAATTACCAGATATAATGATAAGGAGGTGCCAGTGTTGGACTGAGTGGATAAAGTCAGAAGTCACATGACACTAAGTTATAGTACAACAGGTTTATTTGAAATCACAAGCATTTGCAGCCCAATACTTTCAGGTGACGGGGCTACACTTCAAAAGCTTGTGATTTCAAATAAACATATTGGACTGTAATTTGGTATCACGTGACTTATGACCTGGTATAAAATATTAATCTATGTGAGAAAATTCAGACAGACCTTGAACAATATCTTTTATTTTCATTTAACATGTCTATTTATGGATACTAAAGAAATTGGCTGTTTGACTGGTAAACAGGCAGACAACTGGAACCAGTCAATGTGATGGATACAGACCATTGATGACAAAGATGAGGGTGTCCTGTGGAAGTAGTGGAATGGGATAGGGGAAGTCCTCAGCTTGCTCAGACTATTGAGTGTGGGAGTTGAGATGACTTATTGTAGTTGCACAGGACATTGGTGAGGCCACTTTTGGAATAGTGTGTACTGTTCTGGTCATCCTGCTATAGGAAGGATATTATTAAATTGGAGAGGATGCAGAAAATATTTACAAGGATGGTACCAGGATTGGAGTATGTGAGTTATAAGGAGAGGTTGGATAAACTGGGAGTTATTTCACTGGAGCTTAGGAGGTTGATGGGTGACCTTGGAGAGGTTTATAAAATCATGAGGGGCAGAGCTAAGGTGAAAAGCAAACGTCTTTTTGCTAGGATTGAGGAGTTAAAAACTAGAGGGCATAGTTTTAAAGTGAGAGGAGAAAGACTTAAAATGAACTTGAGGGGCAATTTTGTAACAGAGGGTGGTTTGTATATGGAATGAACTGCCAGAGGAAGTGGTCGATGGAGGTGTACTTACAACATTTAAAAGACATTTGGACAGGTACATGTATAAGAATATTTAGAAGAATATGGGCCAAATGCAGGCAAATGGGACTATTTCATGTGGTCAGCATGGATAAGTTGGACCAAAGGGTCTGTTTATGTGCTAGATGACTCTGTGGGAGGCAGCACTGATGTGCTGAGTGAGGTGATTTTGAGAGAGGATCAGCCGGGAAGCTTCAAAGTTTGGTTCGAGAACAACATGATGTGTATAATCTAGACAATTCAATAACTCAATTGGGGATTCAATAATTAGCAGCTAGAGAATTAGCGTCCCATACAGCTGTGAATGGGAGAAGAGAGGGAATATAGCCAAGATAAAGTAAGACTTGAAGTGGCTGGAGAGGAGATTTTCCAAAACAAGGAGGAAAGTCCCATTGTCATGATTTTGTTGCATCATGTACATCATACCCTGCTTTCACTTGTATAACTATTGCCTTTGTTTGTTTTACCAAAATGCAATAGATCACATTTATCCATTCTTCAACCCATTGACCCAATTGAGCAAATCTCATTGTAATCTCATATAATCTTCTCCACTGTCCACTATACTACAAACTAACTATAGCAGGATGGAAAGTGCTTAAGAAAGAATGGAATATGGTAAAGGCAGAAGTGCATTTTTGGTGATTAAGGATGAAATTACTTCAGTACGAATGGATAGAACAAGAAATAAGTAGATATTGGAGACTTTGTGGGTAGAATTAAGAAATATAAAGATATTTAAATCTGTAGTGGAAGTTGTGTATAGTTACCTTAAGAGCAGCTGTGAAATGGTAGTTACACAAATGTAGTTAAAACAAGCTTACAGTCAAGGCAGATTGATTTTAATAAGGCTTTTTAAGCTTCATATAGCATGAGACCTGTCTCAGAAAGGTTAATTTCTTGAATGTGTTGGGATTATTTTCTGCAATAATAGAACGAAAAAGTTGATAGATTAAGTGAAAGGGCAAAATAATAGATCATATAACAGTACAGCACAGTACAGGCCCTTCGGCCCTCAATTTTGTGCCAGCCTTCTATCCTACTCTAAGTTCAGACTAACCTGCATCCCCTTCATTGTACTAACTTCCATGTGCCTATCCAAGAGTTGCTTAAATGTCCCTAATGTATCTGACTCTACTACCATTGCTGACAGTGCATTCCACGGATCTAACACTCTCTGAGTAAAGAACCTACCTCTGACATCACCCCTAACCCTTCCTTCAATTACCTTAAAATTATGGCCCCAGTGATAGACATTTCCGTCATCAGAAAACGTCTCTGGCTATCTTCTCTATCTATGCCTCTCCAACATCTTGTCCACCTCTGTTAGGTCACCTCTCATCCTTCTTTGCCCAAATGAGAAAAGCCCTAGCTCCCTCAACCTTTCTTCATGTGACGTGCCCTCCATAAGGCAGCATCCTGGTAAATCTCTTCGCATCCTCTCTAAACCTTCCACATTCTTCCTTATAATGAGGTGACCAGAACGGAACACAATATTCCAAGTGTGGTCTAACCAGGGCTCTATAGAGCTGCAGCATAACCTCACAGCTTTTAAACTCAGTCCCCCGCTAATGAAAACCAACTCCCGATACACCTTCTTAACAACCCTATCAAAATGGTGGCAACTTTGAGGGATCTATGGGCATGGACCCCAAGAATCCTGTCTTTAACCCTGTTATCTGCTTTTAAATTTGACCTTCCAAAGCGAATGACTTCACATTTTTCCAGTTGAACTCCATCTGCCACTTATCAGCCCAGATTAGAGTGGTGCTGGAAAAGCTTCTCCAGCTTTTGCTCGAAACGTTGATATTCCTACTCCTTGGATGCTGCCTGATCTGTTGTGCTTTTCCAGCACCACTCTAATCTTGACTCTAATCTCCAGCATCTGTAGTATCCACCTCCGCCTACTTATCAGCCCAGTTCTGCACCCTGTTAATGTCCTGTTGCAACTTACAATAGCCCTCCAACTATCCACAACTCCACCAACGTTCATGTCATCGGCAAACTTACTAACCCAACCTTCCAAGTCATTTATAAAAATCACAAAGAGCAGAGGTCCCAGAACAGATCCTTGCGGAACACCACTGGTCAGCGAGCTCCAAGCTGAATACTTTCCATCTACTATCACCCTCCGTCTTCTATGGGTCAGCCAATTCTTTATCCAGACAGCTAGATTTCCTTATATCCCATGGGCTCTTTATTTTATGAATAAGCCTAACATGGGGAACTGGATCAAACACCTTGCTAAAATCCATGTACACTACATCCACTGCTCTACCTTCATCAACGTGTTTCGTCATATCCTCAAAGAATTCAATAAGGTTTATGAGGCATGACCTGCTCCTCACAAAGCCATGCTGACTATCTCTAATCAAACTATAGTTTACCGAGTAACCATAACTCCTGTCTCTCAGAAACCTCTCCAATACTTTGCCCACCACTGATGTAAGACTGACTGGTGTGTAATTTCTAGGATTATCCCTATTCCCTTTCTTAAACAAGGGAATAACATTTGCCAAATTCCAATCATTTGGTAGTACTCCAGCGAACAGTGAGAATGCAAAGATTATCGCTAAAGGTTCATCAATTTCTTCCCTCACTTCCTGTAGTAACCTAGGATCTGGGCTAATGCCCGAAATATCGATTCTCCGGCTCCTCGGATGCTGCCTGACCGGATGTGCTTTTCTAGCACCACACTCTCGACTAGGATATATCCCATCTGGCTCAGGGGATTTACCAAACCTTATGTTTTTTAAAATTTTCAGCACATCCTCCTTCCTAACATCAACCTGTTCTAGTATATCATTCTGTTTCACGCTGTCCTCAGAAACATCAATGTCCCTCTCAGTAGTGAGTACTGAAGCAAAGTATTCATTAAGGACTTCCCCTACTTCCTCTGACTCCAGGCAAAAGTTCCCTCCACTATTCCTCATCAGCCTTGCCCTCACTCTGGCCATCTTCTTGTTCCTTACATAAGTGTAGAATGTCTTAAGCTTTTCCTTAATCGTACCCACTAAAGCTTTTTCATGCCCCCTTCTAGCTCTCGTAAATCCATACTTCAGTTCCTTCCTGGCTACCTTGTAACCCTCTAAATCTCTCTCTGATCCTTGCCTCCTCACCTTAAGCAAAAATGGATTTCAATGTATGCAAATCATTTATTTTTCACTCAAAGAGGACTGAAGAGGGTACTTACTTGCTTCCTCTTTTGGGTTTTCCCATGAAATGTGGGGTCATCGCAATGCTGATTGATCACCTTCCTTAAATGTAAATTTTGGATATAATGGGTGATTTTACAGCCAGATGACCTTGCTACCACAAATTCTGGTGATTTATCTGTTGGGGATTGGCACTAATACAAATAAGCATATCTGCAGCCGCAGTGCTGGGTTAGCCCCACAGTACTTTCTAAACATTAAAATCTAGAAATGGTGGATATCCATAGAGATGTTGTGAAACTTGAAAGTGTTCAGGAAAGATTTACAAGAGTGTTGCTAGAGTTGGAGAATTTGAGCTATAGGGAGAGGTTGAATAGGTTGAGTCTGTTTTCCCTGGAGCTTCGGACGCTGAGAGGTGACCTTATAGAGATTTATAAAATCATGAGCAGCATGGAAAGGATAAATAGATAAAAAGTCTTTTCCCTTGGGTGGGGGTGTCCAGAACTAGAGGGCATAGGTTTAGGGTGAGAGGGGAAAGATATAAAAGGGATCTAAGGGGCAAATTTTTGACGCGGGGTGATACGTGTATGGAATGAGCTGCCAGAGGAAGTGGTGGAGGCTAGTACAAGTGCAACACTTAAAAGGCATCTGGATGGGTATATGAATAGGCAGGGTTTGGAGGGATATGGGCTGGGTGATGGCAGGTGGGACTAGATTGGGTTGGGATATCTGGTCAGCATGGACGAGTTAGACCGAAGGGTCTGTTTCCGTGCTGTATATCTCTATGACCATGTTAGCGATTCAGGTAAATAGATTATTAAAATTTCATGAAAAAATGCTGAAACCTGGATTTTATGTTTAGAGCACTAGGCTGCAAGGGAGTGAAGACATGTTTCCATTAAACAAAGTTTAATCTAAATATGAGAGCTAGACTTTCCAGGAGTGAAATTAGGAAACCATTCTACAAATAAATAATGGCTGAAGCTTGAAATTTTCTTCTGCAAATGACAAAATTGAGATCAATCATAAACTTTAAATGTGATTGATGGATTTTCTTGGCTAAATGTGTTCAAGGATGTGCGACAAACGCAGATAAGGTTGCAGATAATTGAACAGTGGAACAGGTTTCAGAGGTTAAATGGGCTAATGCTTTTATGCTCCTAATAATAATATAGAGCAGCAATAGGAAACATTGAAATTGATATTCAGCAGAAAACTAATAGCTGCATCACAGTTGTTGAAGCCAATAAAATCAAACTTAAACACTGTTAACGTTATTTCATTGCAAAAATAAGCATTGCCACCAACAATATTATATTGATTGAATCAATTAATCTAAAGTAACCGGATTATTTTTACATTGCAATGAATTTTGGAGAAAGTAAGAACTGCAAATGCTAGAGAGTCAGAGTTGAAAAGGGTGGCGCTGGAAAAGCACAGCAGGTCAGGTAGTATCAGAGGAACAGGAGAGTCGACGTTTCAGACACAAGCCCTTCATCAGGAATGTGGAGGAGGAAGGGGAATGAGAGTTAAATAGGGTGGTGGGGGTGGGGCTGGGGGGGTAAGATAGGTGGAAAGGCGATACCTGGATGCAGGTAGGGGGGATAATTGTGATAGGTCGGTGCTGAGGGTAGAGTGCATTGGTGGGAAGGAAGATGGATAGGTCAAGAGGGCAGTGCTGTGTTGGAGGGTTGGATCTGCGATGAGGTGGGCAGTGGAGATTTGGAAACTAGTGAAATCGAGGTTGATGCCATGTGGTTGAAGGGTCTCAAGGCGGAAGGTAAGGCATTCTTCCTCCAGTTGGCAGGTGGCTTTGATTTGGCAGTGGAGGCGGCCCAGCACATGCAAGTCCTTGGGGGAGTGGGAAGGTGAGTTGAAGTGATCAGCCACAGGGCGGTGGGGTTATTTGGTGCGTGTGACCCAGAGATATTCCCTGAAGTACTCCGCAAGTTGGCCTCCTATCTCCCCAATGCAGAGGAGAGCACATCAAGAGCAATGGATGCAGTAGATAATGTGAGTGGATATACAGGAAAACCTCCGCTGGACGTGAAGTGATCCTCTGGGGCCTTGGACAGAGGTGAGAGGGGAGGTGTGGGTGCAGCGGCAAGGTAAGATGCCGGGTCTGGACCTAACAAGGGAGTCGTGGAGGTAATGGTCTCTGCGGAACACAAATAGGGATGGGGAGGAAAATATATCTTTGGTGGTGGGGTCTGATAGTAGATAACGGTGGATAATACGCTATAACCAGAGATTAGTGGGGTGGGAGGAGTGTAGTCAAGGTAGCTGTGGGAATCTTTGGATTTGAAATAGATGTCTGCGCTGAGTCGGTTGCCGAAGATGGAGACGGATAGGTTCAGGAAGGGATGGAAGGTGTTGGAGATAGTCCATGTGCACTTGAGGTCAGGGTGGAAGGTATTGGTGAAGTTGATGAACCATTCAACTTCCTCGTGGGAGCACGAGGCATTGATGTAGTGGAGGAAAAGGTGGGAATGGTACAGAAGATGGACTGTTCCATGTACCCTATGAAAAGACAGGCACAGCTGGAGCCCATGCAGGTGCCCATGGCTACCGCTCTGGTCTGATAGAAGTCGGAGGATTCAAAGGAGATGTTGTTGAGGGTGAGGACCAGTTCCGCCAACCAATGAGTGTGTCAGTGGAGGGGGACTGGTTAAGTCGACAGGAGAGGAAGAAATGGAGGGTTTGTAGGCATTTGCCATGGGGAATGGATCTGTATAGGGACTGGATGTCCATGGTGAAGATGAGATATTGGGGGCTAGGGAATCAAAAGTTCAATGAATCTGTTTGGTATTCCAGTTTTTCTCAGCACGATATTGAATTCAAATGGGACTAAACTTTTTACTTTGTAAGTTGTTGCAAAAAAACTATTTTCTCTATATTTTATACATTAAATACTTAAAAAGAGTGAAACGACGGAGGCAAATTGAGAAAATAAATTTATACTTGCCCCTTTTTAAGGATTACAACTAATAAACAACTTAAATATAAAGCCTACTTTCAACAAAACTAATGGGAACTTATAAAACTAATTCTTAATACTGTTAGTATCCATAAGATACATTAGTCTTACAGTATTAACCATTTGCCGAAGGCAACACAGGGCTTGAGAAATTTTCAGTAATGTTTTTACTGAAATGAAAATGGCTGGAGGCATTACCACTTACATTTATTGTTAAGGGTTAACTAGAACACTTACCAAGAAGATAATTTTTTTGATTGCAGAATGTAAATAATCTACCTGTTACTCTGTTGCCTCCAATCTTTTTCCTGTTTCTTCCCTTGCTCATTTGATCAGAAACACTCTATTCATCATATCACTGTTTTCAGAGCACATCACCAACTCAGTTTTGCAGTTTTAAAATAAAAATTGTTACCCATTGTGTTTCTTTTATAGGCATAAAATGTGCACAACACAAACTCAGCTGGCTGGACTGCTGTTTTAAGATGTAGAGAGAGATAATCCACAAATAGTGTGGATTCACCATGACGGCCCCAACTTCTCAACCTTGCCCCTCGCCCGAGGCATGATGACTCTCAGGTTAAAGTCAACCATTCATCTCTCTACAATGAGAGAGCAGCTCTATGGTCCTCTAATTTGTGATACCTTCCACAATTTGATGATTGAGAGGAGACTGCTGGGCTAGTAATTGGCTGGGTTGGATTTGTCCTGTTATTTGTGGACAGCACATAACCTGGGTAATTTTCCACATTGTTGGGTAGTTGTACTGAAACATTAGGAGTGTGGCAACTTCTGGAGCATATATCTTCAGTCCTGTTGCCAAATGTTGTCAGGGCCCACAGCCTTTGCCGTATTCAATGTCTCCAGCCATTTCTTGGACTCACGTGGATGAATTGAAAAATTGATGACTGGCATCACTGACACTGGGGATGTCTGAAGGAGGCCAAGTTGGATCATCCTCTTGGCATTTCTGGATGAAGATTTATCTCTTACATAGGTATGCTGGGCTCCCGGGTCATTGAGGTTGGGGATACATGTGGAGTCTCCGTCTGTGACCAACTGTGTCCAAAACCACTGCATCTCTCTCTAGACTTCTTTTGCAAAAGCCCATTCCAGAAGAAGATGTGTAACTGTCTCTATCCAAACACCATCCCCCTCCCCCCCCCCCCCAATTTTGAGGACAGCCTGCAGTGGCGCAGAAAGTCTGGGCATACAGAAAGGATCTCACAGGTAGTGACCTTCTCACCACCAGCCAAGCAATACATGGTCTCCCTGCAGATATGGTCTATCTTAGACCTCCAGACAAAGTGGGCGATGGCTTAGGTGATTGCAATGACACAGGTTCTGGGAATGGGCCAGTACAGCATCAGAGAAAGTGCCTCACACCTAATGACTAGAGTTTTACCCACAATGGAGGGGGGCGGTCCTCCCAAAAGCCCAGTTTCTGCCTCACTTATAGATGCTCATGAGTCTGCGCACTGACAGCAGATCCGAACAAAAAATGGCAATGTCATCCATGTTCAGAGGGCCTTCGATCTGCAGGCCTCCGTTGCCTAGACTCGCATCATTCCTGATGGACTTCTACACAGCACACAAAGAAGCCAGTAGAGAGTGGGCAGTCCTGCCTGATTCCAGATCTGATCAGGAGATTTTCTGATTCCCACCTGTTGATTGGCACTGCACTAATCATGTCGGTATAGAGCATAGAATCATAGAGATGTACAGCACGGAAACAGACCCTTCAGTCCAACTCGTCCATGCCGACCAGATATCCCAACCCAATCTAGTCCCACCTGTCAGCACCTGGCCCATATCCCTCCAAACCCTTCCTATTCATATACCCATCCAGATGCCTTTTAAATGTTGCAATTATACCAGCCTCCACCACTTCCTCATTCTATGCACCACCCTCTGCATGAAAAAGTTGCCCCTTAGGTCTCTTTTATATCTTTCCCCTCTCACCCTAAACCTATGCCCTCTAGTTCTGAACTCCCTCCATCCCAGGGAAAGGACTTTGTCTATTTATCCTATCCATGCCTCTCATGATTTTGTAAACGTCTAAATGGTCACCCCTCAGTCTCCGACGCTCCAGGGAAAACAGCCCTAGCCTATTACACCTCTCCCTATAGCTCAAATCCTCCAACCCTGGCAACATCCTTGTAAATCTTTTCTGAAACCTTTCAAGTTCCACAACATCTTTCCGATAGGAAGGAGACCAGAATTGCACGCAATATTCCAACAGTGGCCTAACTAATGTCCTGTTCAGCTGCAACATGACCTCCCAACTCCTGTACTCAATACAATGATCAATAAAGGAAAGCATACCACACACCTTCTTCACTATCCTATCTACCTGTGACACCACTACAAGGAGCTATGAACCTGCACTCCAAGGTCTCTTTGTTCAGCAACACTCCCTAGGACCTTACCATTAAGTGTATAAGTCCTGCTAAGGTTTGCTTTCCCAAAATGCAGCACCTCGCATTTATCTGAATTAAACTCCATCTGCCACTTCTCAGCCTGATCAAGATCTCGTAATCTGAGATAACCTTCTTCGCTGTCCACTACACCTCCAATTTTGG